>NW_026898431.1:0-52109 GCF_033153095.1 Gastrolobium bilobum
TTCGAATTTTAAAATTAATGTGTAATTTTTGCTCTTTAAATTAGAGTTGTAATTTGATTTTTAAATTTTGTATTTTAAATTTTGTCACTCCAAAATGTTTTGGAGTTTCTTTAATTGTAATTAGAGAATTTAGGCTAGTGGCGTATAGACGACAAGATGCCGTGGCTTGAGAAGCAGGATGGACAAAAGATCGAGCACCATGACTATCTCAAAATAAATTGTTTTATTTGCATGTATGTTTTGTGCGACTAGCATGCATGAGATAGTGCATCACGATATGGATACTTTATTGCTTATGACGTCTAGTATGCATGGATTGGACAAATCGCGTTTGTATGATTATTATGCACGTCCAATTTCGACTAGTCTAAATCGATAGATGTATGACATAGGTTACGACTAGCATGATAATATATTAATGCGTTTGATGAGACCTAATAAAATCCCTAAATAAAGGAACCCTTAAAAGGAATAAATTATTAAGCATATGATTACCTCCTACCACAAATATTACTCGAACCTCCTCTACATAGTGGTGCTCCACAACTCAGTTGGGACCCACTGTTTCGTTGAGTAAGAGTAGTATTAGAAGTGTTAGACACTTAGGGTGCTGGTTAATGCTTAATTGAGGCATTAGTTGCAGGCCCAACCGGGCTTATGGGCTTAGCGTAATAATGTTAGGTTGGTTGCATGAGATGCACCACTAAGTGACAAGGAGTTGTCAACCTAATGTTAAGAGAGGGTATGAGATACTGTTGATTATGATCAACCCATTATTTAAATTAATCTTGCGGTCTCAGACGAGGGTTAAAATAAATAATCGCACTCTTAATCTCACTAAGGTAAAATCTAAAAGTAGATTAACTCTAAGTCAAATGGTAAGGGTCATTGACTTAGATAAAATAGTAGGAGGGGCAATTTATTTAAAGTCTTTAATAAATTGTAACACGACAATATATTAATTAATCTTTCTTTACATTTTTTTTCAGTTTTTAGTATGACTAATCCATTGTCACTGCGCTCAATACTTGATACGAATAAACTGACCGGTTCAAACTTTATGGACTGGTACCGAAACCTAAGAATTGTTCTTAGGGCCGAAAAGATTGCCTACGTTCTTGATGGTGCATTACCCGTAGCTCCTAGGGAAGGGGAAGATGGGTTCGCGGAATATGATTTCGAGGCCCACAAATAACACATGGATGACGATACGATGGTAGTATGCATCATGTTTGCATCTATGTCCCCTGAACTGCAAAAGCAGCATGAGCATATGGATGCTCCCTCTATTGTCTTACATCTCAAGGAGTTGTATGACGTTAAAGACAGGCATGAGAGGTATGAGGCCTCTAGAGAACTGTTGTCTTGCAGGATGTCTGAGAACATGTCTGTTAGCAGTCATGTTCTTAAGATAATCGGGTTGATTGAGAAGCTAAGAAATCTAGGCTTCTTGATGGATGCCGAAATGAGTAATGACTTAGTCCTGGCCTCACTTCCACCTTCTTTCAGTCAATTCATAATGAATTATAACATGCATGGGATGCTTGTGAGCTTGCCTGAATTGTTAAGTATGTTAACAACTGCTGAAGTGTCTATCAAGAAGGATAGGACACAAGCTCTTCTGATTGGTGGGCCTAGCAAGGCCAAGGGTAAGGGTAAGGGTAAGGAGACTGCTAAAGGTGACTCCCTTAAGCCCAAAGGAAAATCGAAGAAGAAGAAGGGCAACAAGAAGGGTAAGAAAGCATCCAAGGACAAAGGCGATGTTGAGTGCTTCCATTGTGGCAAGAAAGGCCATTGGAAGAGGTATTGTCCAGACTACCTGAAGAGTGTGAAGGACAAGAAGCATGGTGATGCTTCTGCCTCGGGTACTTTCATGATTGAGATAAATTATTCTTGTGCTAATCCGACTTCATGGGTATTGGATACCGGATGTGGTTCTCATATCTGCAATATGTTGCAGGTGCTTAGGAGCCCAAGGAGATTGGAGAGAAACGAGGTAGATCTTTGCGTTGGCAATGGAGCAAGGGTTGCAGCTCATTCTGTTGGAGATGCCGACCTTATTTTGCCTACGGGCCTTTTATTGCATTTGAATAATTGTCTTTATGTACCGAACATTTCTAGAAACATTATTTCTATTTCTTTTTTAGAACAAGATGGTTTTACTTTTAGTATTAAGAATGGTACATTTTCTATCATTTTGAATGATATTGTTTATGGTACTGCTTCATTAATAAATGGACTGTATGTTATGGAAATAGGAACTGAAGTGCTCAATGTAGCTGTGAAACGACCTAGGATAGATAATCAATCTTATCTTTGGCATTGTAGACTAGGGCACATAAACGAAACAAGATTGTCTAGGATGCATGCAGATGGATACCTAGATTCCGTGGATTTGGAATCTTATTGACAATGTGAATCTTGCCTAGCTGGGAAAATGACTTGTCACAAGCCCAAGGGGCTTGAGAGTCATAGGGCTAGTGAGTTATTAGAACTCATTGACACTGATGTTTGTGGGCCAATGTCTATAGAGGCTAGAGGAGGATACTCCTATTTCATTACCTTTACTGATGACAAATCAAGATTTGGGTACGCGTACCTAATGAGATATAAATCTGAATCCTTTGAAAAGTTCAAGGAGTTTAGGAATGAAGCAGAGAAACAGCGTGACAAGATGATTAAGACATTACGATCAGATCGTGGTGGTGAATATCTGAGCCAAGAGTTTCAGGATTATCTGAGAGAAAATGGAATTCTCTCGCAGCTTACTGCACCTTACACACCAAAATGGTGTCTCCGAAAGGAGAAACAGGACCTTGTTAGACATGGTCAGGTCTATGATGAGTGAGAATCAACTTCCAAAATCGTTTTGGGGATATGCCCTAGACACAGCGGCATACCTTCTAAATAGGGTACCGTCTAAATCTCTTCAGACCACACCATATGAGATATGGAATGGTAAGAGACCCAACCTGAGTTACCTCAGGGTATGGGGATCGCCAGCTCATGTCAAAGCGTTGGCATCAGACAAGTTTAGTGCTAAGAGTACTAAATGTCTATTTGTGGGGTATCCCAAAGGTACTAAGGGATACTACTTTTACTCCATGGATGAACACAAAGTGTTTGTGTCAAAGAATGCTGAGTTCCTTGAGAAGGATTTGATCTCTCAAGGAGCCAGTGGGAGTAAGATTGATCTTGAAGAAGTTCAAGAACCACATGAACAGATTGAGGAACCCAAGTCTGCTCCGCAGGCGACGTTCTCCAATGGAGAAGTAAACACACAACTCCGTAGGTCAACGAGGGGCATCCATCCACCTAAGAGGTATGGGTTTGTGATTGAGAATCAGCAAACCGTCGAGGATGATGAACCAAGTAACTACGAAGAGGAAGTCAAGGATGTTGACTCTTCTAGATGGCTTGAAGCCATGGAATCTGAAATGGATTCGATGTATCAAAACAAGGTATGGACCTTGATTCCTAAACCGCAAGGAATAGTTCATATTGGTAACAAATGGGTCTTTAAAAGAAAGACTGATGCAGATGGCAACGTTCAGACCTACAAAGCTAGGTTGGTTGCGAAAGGGTATCGTCAAAGACAAGGAGTTGACTATGATGAGACTTTCTCACCTGGTTCCATGATCAAATCTATTAGGATCATGCTTGCAATAGCGGCATATCACGACTATGAAATTTGGCAAATGGATGTCAAGACCGCCTTCTCGAATGGGTTCTTGAAGGAGGATGTGTACATGACACAACCTGAAGGCTTTGAAATCAAAGATCAGGAGCATATGGTATGCAAACTTCAAAGGTCGATATATGGGCTAAAGCAAGCATCAAGAAGTTGGAATATTCGTTTTGATGAAGTCGTTAAGAGTAACGGTTTTATCAAGAACGAGGATGAACCTTGTGTTTACAAGAAGGTTAGTGGGAGTAATGTCGTCTTCCTAGTACTTTATGTAGATGACATATTGTTAATAGGAAATGACATCCCCACATTACAAACAACGAAAGAGTGGCTTTCAAAAAGCTTCACCATGAAGGATTTGGGAGAGGCGGCCTTTATACTTGGTATAAAAATCTATAGAGATAGATCAAAGAGGCTGCTGAGTTTATCTCAATCCACGTATATTGACAAGATGCTAAAGAGGTTTAGCATGGAAGGGTCGAAAAGGGGTTTTCTTCCCGTCAGTCATGGGGTACATCTTTCAAAGGCCATGTGTCCTAAGTCACAAGCTGAGAAGGATCGCATGAGTGGAATTTCATACGCTTCGGCTATTGGATCCATCATGTATGCCATGATATGTACGAGACCAGATGTCTCATATGCTTTAAGCATTACGAGCAGATACCAGTCAGACCCTGGAGAGGGTCACTGGACGGCAGTCAAGACCATCCTTAAGTACTTAAGAAGAACTAAGGATGTGTTTCTGGTCTATGGTGGGGTTGATGAGCTAACAGTGAAAGGGTTCAATGATGCCAACTTTCAGAGTGACAAAGATGACTGCAAGTCACAATCAAGGTTCGTATTCACCTAAAATGGTGGGGCAGTATCTTGGAAGAGTTCCAAGCAGAAGACAACAGCAGATTCAACGACAGAAGCTGAATATATAACTGCTTCAGAAGCGGCTAAGGAGGCCGTGTGGATCAAGAAGTTCATATCTGAACTTAGGGTGGTTCCAAGCGTGGATGAGCCCATACAGTTGCTATGCGATAACACTGGAGCCATTGCGCAGTCAAAGGAACCTAGGTCTCATCAAAGATCTAAGCACGTGCTCCGCAGATATCACCTGATTAGAGAAATCATTGATAGGATGGATGTAAAGATGGATTATGTTCCCACAGATGATAACCTGGCCGATTCTCTGACAAAGGCTGTTTCTCAGAGAAAACATGATAGTCATTATGAGGCTTTGGGTATACGACTTAGGTCTGATTGGCTCTAGGCCAAGTGGGGATCTTGTTAGTATATGGATGTCCTAGAGACAATCTTTTGATTAGATTAAGACATATGTAGACCTTTTATATTGTCGCAAATAAAAGCACTATTTATCCTGTTTCATATTTTGTCTCAATATCACTATTAATATTTATATAAGTAACTGGATAAACCCCTTGGAATAAAATAGGTATCTCTTGAGTATCTGTGATGAGATCACGATCATGAGGATTCAAGGATACTGCATGTTTATTCCTAATTTTATGTTCCTAGTCTAGAGACACTGAGAATGGGGATCAGTGATCTCGGGTAAGACTAGCACGACTTATCTACTTGTATTAGGATGCAAGGTAAAGTCCTCATGAGCAACAGATATGGAGATGTCTTAGCTAAAGTCGTGGGTGGACCTATAAAGGTATAGCTCGCACTGAACAGACCCACAAAGAGACTCTATGAGGAACTCTCACAGAGAGTATCATTAGAGTAGTCTCTTTATATTTGGGTATGTCTTTCCTAAGACCAGAAGTTATTACCTAGACTGTGTTCTAGAAGGCATGCTTTGATTGTGCACCTCGTCTGCCTGAAACATGGAGACTCATAGGTATACTGTTGGGCTTGTCCTGAAGGAACACAGGGCTAGGGTGATAAGATGAAGGAATTCGTCAAATCTCTGTGAGAGATTAGGTTATCTGTAAACCGGAGAAATCGGGATGACATTTACAGGGATTCAGGAATCTATGCATAGTAAAAGAGATCATGAGATGATCTGGCTTTAGAGTCTGTAAATTGAAGATTCCCTATTTCGAATAAAGCTTACCCTAAACCGCAGGGGTTGATACGCTTCCTTACCCTAGGTTTTATGGGAAGGTAACCGAGACGAAAGAAAATATATACGGCAACCAAATATGTGTAATAGGATAATCAAGTCATTAATCTAACTAGTTCTGGGGCAACAAAGCATTGCTAGTGCTCTGTGTTGTCATTAGATGGGTTGTGGGCTTATTGGGCCCAAGCCCATTTATGTCCGTGGCTATGTTGGACCTAATGGGTCACACATTAACACCTAATTGTCTAGATGCTCTAGTATTAAAGGTATTGGGCCTAACAATTGTTATAAGCCCAAGAAGTAGTTTGGAACTCCACAGATAGGGTGGAGGGCGCATGGATCAAAGTAATGGGCTTGGATAGTCCAAGACATTACTAATTAATTTAATTAGTTAAATTAATTATCAAATGTTTAAATTTTGAATTTTGAATTTGAAATTTGAAATTTGAATTTTAAATTTGAATTTTGAAATTCGAATTTTGAATTTTGAATTTGAAATTTGAAATTTGAAATTTGAATTTTGAATTTTGAATTTGAAATTTGAATTTTGAATTTTGAAATTTGAATTTAAAATTTAAGTGTTTGAAAGTTTGAATTCAAATGTTTGAAATTCGAATTTGAATTGGCTATGAAAAGTTGTTTCGTAACAAAAGGATAAGATGAGATCTTGTTGGAACATATCAGGAGATCTTTTGGACATAATCCAAGGATAATGGGGTGCTGATTTTGGCTAGATTTTATCAGCAAAATCAGCTCCAGAAGATACGGTCTGTTGGGAGAATATTTGAGCGAGTTGATTTAAGTTTGAAATGCAACTAACTCAAATGTATCTGGTCACCTTTTAGGCTATATGGGGCGCACCATATAGCTGATTATATGATGATTCATGATCAGATTTCTGACTAGGTTTTGAACTTAGTCTCATGAGAATATCTGGGATGTTGTTGGCAATTTTTGAAATGCAACAACTCCACTTATTCCCTCCCCAAGGGCGCCACTTTGATCAGATTTTTGGGAGAAAAATCTGACTTGTTTTTTAAACTTAAAAGGCTCCTCTTGTGTGCTTAAGTAGCAGTTAGTTCCTCCTTAGGTTTGTGTGAAAAAGCCAAGCTTTTCTCTACTCATCTATGCGCCCCTTGTGAGGTTTTCTCTTAGAACACTTCACTCTTCTAAACATTTTTACCTAGCCTCCTGCATCACACACTGAGCGCATAGCAAGCCTTATTGTGGTGATCACGGCGGCCTTACTGGAAGGAGTTCCTGTATCTAGACGCGGGTGGTGTGGATCAACGTTAGAGGGTCTGAACCCTTCAGACCTACCTTGATCATCTTGAGTTTTCACGAACAAGGTATGACATACGTCTTAAAGTATATATCTTGATATGCATGTGTGTTCCGCTTGCGAAAAATTTTGTTTTTCCCTCACACATGTTTCGGCCTTCAAGCCCAATTTCTATTTTCAGCCCCGCGATCATAAGGCTCAGGAGGAAAAGACTTCCTGGGTTCTGCATAGAGATGGATACAAGATTGCTGCATTTGTCAACAAGAGCACATAGTACACGAGTACCAACAACATTGGCCATTTTAGCTCAGAGAATGGCACATGCAAAAACATATAACAGGTTCCACATGCCAGTCCTGGAACTACAGATAAGTATCAGCCATGGCAGAGCCAATTAAATGATGACACACTATATATTAGAATACAGCATAGCTGTTAACTCTTATAGCACACCGTTGACATTAAGCAACAAGATGACTACAAATAGCCAAAGATACGAGCTGCAACCATGAAAATATAAGAGTAAATATCTTTTTGGATCCTTATTAAAAAAATACGGAACTTATTTTAATCCCATAGAAAAAAAGTACTCGTATTAGTCCTTTTTTAGAGACTAATATGAATTTTCTTTGAATTTTAGAGGGACTACAATTTTAAAGAACTGAAATTATTTCAGAGGGACCACAAGTCGACTTTTTTTTCCTAAGAAATTAAAATGAGTTTCATGTTTTTTTGTTGATGACCCAAAAAAGTATTTACTGTTAATTGTTACTACAAAGAATAGTAGCGTCACACCAAGACGAACAGCAAGAATTTTTTATTTTTTTTGGAAAATTAACTGATATATATGTTATATTATACATAGAAACAATAAATACGTTTGACAAAGCAAGAGTCAAAAAGCCTATTTTCTAATAGGAAAATATCAATTGGATAACTAAAATAAAATAAAAAATTAAGATCTAAATCAAGAGATCTTATTTGGTGATACCGGAACACCATGGCCCCTCCCAAAAATGGAAAGGGAAAGGAGATTGAGAGAGAAATTATTAAAAAGGGAGGGATTTAAGAGTCAAATAATTTTCCAAAAAAGGTAAAGGACCGTCAATAGTGTTTGTGCTCCCGGAACACAATAAAAATTTCCCTAAATCAAAGGATGATGGTCCAAATAGGGAATAAATCTTTAGTGCTACTATTGTACCAAAGATTCAGTGCATCCCATCAATAAAAACATTACATGTCAGCTAAAATTTTCTTTTTCTGCCAAATTCTTTCTCTCTACTCTGATGTGTAATAATCTCATTGGTGGGATGCACTGAATCTAGGTGTAACAATAACACCTAAAATTTATTCCCAAATAGGGTAATAAAATATTAAGAAAACACAACATGGCAAAAACTATTGAGTAGATAGCGTTACAATCACCATGTGATTTACTAAATCCTCCACTCTCCTCTACGGAAGCACTTCTCAACATATAAAAAAAGTAAGATACCTCTGCAAGCTTGGTTTCTATTATCTTCTCCTTATATCCTGCAAAAACCAAACCAAATATAGAAGTTAAAGAGGGAGGGGAGAACGGGGCGGGGGGGGGGGGGGGGGGGGGTCAAAGAAGAAGAATAGCAAACTTAATCAATAAAAATGACAATTCCGGATTTGTTTGATGGACGCAAGTGGCGGAGGATCTATATTTTTCGGATTGAAAATAATGAAGAAATAGAATTAAAGTTTGCCTGATATAATCATTGGTCCTTGTTTAAGGAGCATTTAGTTTCTGAATCACTGTGTACTTCTTTGCCGAGTCATATTGATGTGTCACTTATATTTCACATATTAAGTGGCTAATCTTAAAGTTAGTTTTGATACCATATATAAAACATTTTTAATATTTTTATATTTCATGTATCAAAAACAAAACAGCCTCATCGTAAAGTCAATGCCACACAGAGCAACCTACATGTTTGTACCTCTCAATGGAATTAAATAAAATATTTGAGTTCGTCTATATATAATATATATTTTTATGTGAAGACCCCAAGATATTAAAATAAAAGGCAAGTGTTGGCTTTATCCGTTAGAAGAAAAAATATACATGGTATTATTATAATCCAAATAAAATTTTCTCAGATTGAGACTTCTTAGTCAAGTTGGATAATAAGGTTAGTGGGAAAACAAATACAGCTCTTCCAACTAGGATATAAGTGCCAACTGCAACGAACTGACCCCAATTGATTTTCATGGGCTAGTGGAAAAACCAAAATATTAACTTCACAGATAGATAAAAGTGATTCAAAAGCATTACATAATTCTTAAAGCCTGAAATGAACTTCATAATACAGATAAGATTTGAAAGTAATTTATGTTGTATCATTGAAATAAGCAGTCACTTATTAAGTAAATTTTGTTTATTATCAAGGTACGCTACTACACTTCATTAAGAAACCTACTTGAGATGCACTGAAAACAGAGAATGCAACTTTACATAAGAAAAGCATCGGTACGGTTGATAACAGGCATATTAATGCAGCTATACGCTAATAATCTCCTTTACTAGACTAAGAAAGACACATCATTAATGCAACTCTTTTCTTTGGGGTGAAATGGAGAGAGAGGTCACAGGTCCAAACAAATTAAAACACTCCTCAAAAGGGATGCACCAACAATATCATCAAAGGAAATCTTATCGCATCCAGGGACCACCAGGTGTTGGCTTTGCTGCAGTAGACCTTTATATGCAAACACCGAGCTGATATAATTTTTGTTTAAAAAAAGATATTGGCGAATAGGAAAAAAAAAACCATACCTCAATTTCAAAAATTGCAGATGCAGCTTCTCCAGCTTCATCTTGCTGAGGCATATATCCACCACCATTATATTGTGAAGCCAAATCATTGAGCTTTCGCTTTCCTGAGGACATCGTGAAGAAGTCCTGGATTTTTTTCAAGCATTAATAATATCTAAGCGTGATAGCTATAAGATCAAACTTGACAATCTAGACTAAACATCATAAAAAATATTGCAACAAGAAAGTAATGATATTTTCTGGCTTCATAATATGGATTTGAATTTATTAAACATTCTGTACCGAATTTAAATGGGACTCACCAACATTGAAATCAAGTGAAGGCCTCTGGTTCATCCAGGGAGAAGAAGGTTGCTGTAAAAGAATAATGACAATATCAATATACACATTTAAATAAAGGATCCATGCACATGGTTTAAGCAGAAGAGTTTGGCCATTGTAGAATAGCCACAGATTGAATCAAGTGCATGAATTGGTATAATGGCATTTGAGAAACTAAAACAATGGAAGACAGATGAAAGTTTTTTATATATCACGGGATCAACCAGCAAAATGAGCTTTACCATGTAAGGACCAGGTCTTCCTCCTTTTAAATCAGAATTTCCTCCTGTATCATTTCCCGAAGAGGTGTAGTCACTTGGTCCAGTAGGAATGTTATATATTGAGCTATCCCCATGGTAAAGGGGTTTGAATTGGAGTTTGCAATGGTGTCTGCACATTCAAAAGCCCATATCAACAATCCAAGAATTTTAACTCATAAAAACACACCTTACTCATTAAACTCATGAATATGGTTTGGATTGAAACTCGCAGATGGAAAAAGTATTTCAGCTGTAGGATTGAAACTCATAAATCAACCAAAGAGAGTAATTTTCAACAGAAGAGAGTAAATTTCTTTCAAACAAATTCAATGCATATTTCAACATTAGTATGAATATTAATTAATCTCATTAATAAATTTATAATAAAAAAAAGGAAGAAATCATCGATGCATGAGAATAACATAAGAGAGGCAGAAATGATAAATTACATCTTGAAGCTCCTTGAGAACGTCCTCCCAGGACCACTGTTATTGATGAACTCGTCCCGAACCTTGACCATGACATCCTCGATTCATCGATATAAACCTGGATTGTGGTGGAAGCCGCCATCTGCCTCTGTGTAAGTATCTCCGATGATCTTCCTTAGTGTACTAATTTCAATCCTTAGAAAATAAGCATACATCTATTATATTTAGTCCTAATCCCTAATTAAAATAGTAAACAACATAATCAAAGGAAAGTAACATAGTTAAAGGAAGATATAAAATAAAATATGAAATTGCTTAAGGAAAATAGCAAATAATAATAACAACAACAATAATAATTCGTAAAAATTAGGGATCTTAACAACTGCATCCAAAAAACTACCATTTTGATCCTTAAATGTTATTAGATAAACTTAAATGTACGGTTTTTAGATTAATGGGTCTCTAGAAGTTTTATGTTTAGGAATTAATGTTGGTTAAGTGTTATGGGGGTTTGGTTTTGATATTTATTAAATGGCTGTAAGTTTTCTACGGTTTATGTTTTATTGCGTTTAATAGCTTTTAATAGGTGTTTAAGTTATTTTTAGCAAGCTACCATATAAGGAGATGTAATCGTCATAGAAAGAACAGAGCAAGAAAAGAGAGTTTGATAATAAAGAAAAACTTTCGTAGATTATTCGTTTGGTTGTCTCTTGCATCTGTGTGTTGATACCCTAACAAATTGGTATCAGAGCTATGGAAAGGGGGAGTGATATGGCACTACCTAAGTTGACGAAGGAGAACTACGAGAATTGGTGCATCCAGATGAAGGCTCTTCTCGGATCCCAGGACGCTTGGGAGAATGTTCAAGCAGGTTTTGTAGAACCACAGGACACTGGAGGCTATTCGGCGGCTCAAACTAAAACGTTGAAAGAGACGCGTGCAAAGGACAAGCTGGCGTTATTCATGCTCTTCCGAGCTGTGGACGAATCCGGGTTCGAGAAGATAGCAAATTGTGAGACCTCAAAGGCAGCCTGGGACACCTTGGCAAATGTCTATAGAGGAGCTGACCGGGTTAAACAAGTCCGGCTTCAAACCCTTCGTGCCGAGTTGGAGGGAATAAAGATGAAGGACACGGAAGGAGTATCCGAGTTCGTTGCCCGGGTTCAGGGAGTTGTGAACCAGTTGAAACGGAATGGAGAAGTTATACCTGGCACCAGAGTGGTGGAGAAAATCCTGAGATCTTTGACAGACCAGTTCGAAAACGTGGTTTGTGCGATAGAGGAGTCCAAGGATCTGTCTACACTCACTATTGATGAGTTGGCGGGTTCTCTTGAAGCGCATGAACAAAGAAAGAAGAAGAAGGAGGAGACTCTTGAACAAGCGCTTCAGACCAAAGCAACAATTAAAGATGAGAAGGTTCTCTATTCTCAAAACTTTCGAGGTAGAGGACGTGGCCGCGGTGGACGAGGTACTAGCCGTGGTGGTAGGGGCCGAGGCCGAAGTCAAGAAGGTTGTAATGATGAGGTAGGACAATCAAGTCAACAGAACTGGCGTGGAAAAGGACGGGGTCGTCGAGGAGGTCGGTCACATTATTCAAACATTGAATGCTACAAGTGTGGCAAGTATGGTCACTATTCAAAAGATTGTAACTCGGACAAATGTTACAATTGTGGCAAGGTTGGACATTTTGCAAGAGAATGCAGAGAAGAGAAAAGGGTGGAGGAGACATCTAACCTAGCCACAGAAGGCGAGATGAAGGATGGTGTCTTGTTAATGACACACAGTGAAGGAAGGTCAGACGATGACATGGAGTGGTATCTTGACACGGGTGCGAGCAACCACATGTGCGGACATAAGCACTTATTCAAGGAGATGAGAAAGGTGGAAACCGGACATGTTTCATTCGGGGATGCCTCGAAGGTTGAGGTAAAAGGCCGAGGTACGATCTGTTTTTTACAAAAGGACGGGTTAATTGGCTCAATTCGAGATGTGTACTATGTACCCGACCTAAAAAGCAATATTTTAAGCATGGGTCAATTGATGGAGAAAGGTTACTCGGTTATTATGAAAGACCGGGTATTGTATTTGAAAGATGAGCGAGGTCGGGTGATAGTCCGAGTTCAAATGGGTAAGAATTGTATGTATAAACTGAATTTGAAATGTGTACAGGTTGAATGTTTACAAGCCGAGGTAGAAGATAAGGCGTCACTGTGGCATCTCCGGTTTGGTCACCTACATTATGGTGGTCTAACCGAGTTGGCAAAGAAGAAGATGGTGGACGGGTTACCTGACATAAACTTTGAAGGAAAATTTTGTGAGAGTTGTGTACTTGGCAAGCATGCCAGGACTACGTTTCAGAAGACGGCAAGGTTTCGGGCTAAGCAACCTCTGGAATTAATACATACCGACTTGTGTGGACCCATCAATCCGGGTTCTTTTAGCGGTAAGAAGTATTTTCTCTCTTTTATGGATGATTTCTCACGGAAAACTTGGGTCTATTTTCTGAAGGAGAAGTCCGAGGTGTTTGATGTGTTCAAAAAGTTCAAGGTGATGATTGAGAAGGCAACAGGAAGCTATATCAAATCGGTGCGTTCTGACCGAGGTGGGGAATATACCTCGACAGAATTTCTGACATTTTGTGAGGAACAGGGGATAAGGAGGTTTCTAACAGCACCATACTCACCACAACAGAACGGTGTGGCTGAAAGGAAGAACCGAACTATTCTTGACATGGTTCGGTCAATGCTCAAAAACAAGAAGATGTCGAAGGAGTTTTGGGCGGAAGCTGTGCAGTGTGCTGTGTATGTGCAGAACCGATGTCCACATTCGAGTTTAGATGACAAAACACCACAAGAAGCTTGGAGCGGTCAAAAGCCATCAGTGGAACATCTTAGAGTATTTGGTAGTGTGGCCTATGCACACGTACCAGACCAGCTCAGAACTAAGCTCGAGGACAAAAGCAGGAAATATGTTTTTGTGGGATATGATGAAAAAACAAAGGGGTATAAGCTGTTTGACCCCGTCAACGAGAAGGTTGTAGTGAGCCGAGATGTAAGGTTTAATGAAGCAAATGAGTGGGACTGGAGCAATTCATCCGAGGTGAATTTTGAAGGCAGAATCTCAACACAAATTATCAACCCGGCAAGCCCTGAAGTTTCTGATGATGAAGACGAGGTACGACAACCCAGGATGCGGAGCATACAGGACATATATGAGTCAACAAGTGAGGTACATTTTGTTTGTCTTCTTGCAGACTCTGAAAACATAAGTTTTGAAGAAGCCATCCGAGATAAGAAATGGCAAGATGCCATGGATGAGGAGATAGAAGCCATTGACCGAAATAACACATGGGAGTTAGCCGAGCTACCAAACGGAAGTCGGCCCATTGGAGTGAAGTGGGTGTTCAAGAAGAAGATGAATGCTAAAGGGGAGATAGAACGAAATAAAGCTCGGCTAGTTGCAAAAGGTTATAAGCAGAAGGCTGGAATTGACTATGACGAGGTGTTTGCCCCTGTTACAAGGATGGAGACAATTCGGCTACTCATCTCACAGGCTGCTCAATACAGGTGGCCAATACATCAAATGGATGTAAAGTCGGCATTTCTGAATGGTGTTCTTGAAGAAGAAGTCTATGTGGAACAACCGCCGGGCTACATGAAGGCAGGAGAAGAGAAGAAGGTGCTGAGATTGAAGAAAGCACTTTACGGGTTGAAGCAAGCACCACGGGCATGGAATGCTCGTATTGACAAATATTTCAAGGAGAATGGACTTGAACAATGTCCATATGAACACACTGTTTATGTTAAGAAAAATAGAGGAGACTTGTTAATTGTAGCTCTTTATGTTGACGATCTCATTTTTATGGGAAACAATGCCAAGATGATACAAGAGTTCAAGAGCACAATGACAAGAGAATTCGAAACGACAGATCTTGGTCTGATGAAATATTTTCTTGGTCTGGAAGTCAGACAAGACAACTCGGGTATCTTTGTCTCTCAAGAGGCATATGCAAAGGAGATTCTCAAAAGATTTAAGATGGCAGATTGCAAGCCGGTTTCAACTCCTATGGAACCCGGTTCAAAACTCTCAAAGTATGATGGTGGAGATCTAGTTGATGCAAGCAAATACAGAAGCTTGTGGGAAGCCTACGCTATCTCACATGCACGAGGCCGGATATCTCGTTGAGTGTCGGCGTAGTAAGTCGGTTCATGGAGGAGCCAAGATACACACATTGGAAGGCGGTAAAGAGAATTTTGAGGTATGTTCAAGGTACAATTTCACACGGGTTACACTACCCGAGTTCAGCAAAACACAAGTTGATTGGATACTCTGACAGTGATTGGTGTGGAGACGTAGATGATCGAAAGAGCACGGCTGGTTATGTGTTTTTCATGGGCAACACGGCATTCACTTGGATTTCGAAGAAGCAACCCATTGTAACCTTGTCTACCTGTGAAGCTGAATATGTAGCAGCATCTTGGTGTGTTTGTCATGCAGTATGGCTTAGGAATTTACTAAGCAAGTTGGAGGAAAAACAAGTCGGCCCAACCGAGATTCGAGTTGATAACAAGTCGGCTATAAAGTTAGCCAAGAACCCGGTGAATCATGAGAGAAGCAAGCATATTGACGTCCGATTTCACTTCATCCGGGATCAAGTAAAGGAAGGAAATGTGGAGTTAACACACGTGACCAGTCAAGAGCAAGTCGGGGACATTTTCACAAAGCCACTGCCGACGTTGCTGCTCAACAATTGCAAGAAGATGCTTGGGATGAAAGATGGAAGAAGCATTTAAGTTTATGGAGGAGTGTTATTAGATAAACTTAAATGTACGGTTTTTAGATTAATGGGTCTCTAGAAGTTTTATGTTTAGGAATTAATGTTGGTTAAGTGTTATGGGGGTTTGGTTTTGATATTTATTAAATGGCTGTAAGTTTTCTACGGTTTATGTTTTATTGCGTTTAATAGCTTTTAATAGGTGTTTAAGTTATTTTTAGCAAGCTACCATATAAGGAGATGTAATCGTCATAGAAAGAACAGAGCAAGAAAAGAGAGTTTGATAATAAAGAAAAACTTTCGTAGATTATTCGTTTGGTTGTCTCTTGCATCTGTGTGTTGATACCCTAACATTAAACTCCATCCTCTTGATTTCAAACTACTCATGTTGTAGACTTATTATAAAAACCCTAACCTAACCTAATAATCTTAATTCTTTCTAGGGTTAATAATAAATGTCCTTGTACACAAGTAGAACTTTCCTGGGTTTCTCGGGGATTATGGTGTTTAAGGTGGGGGTTTGATCCCCCCACACATTATTTCCCTAATCCCCCACCTAGACCCCAATAGGGGTTTCCTACCTTACAAAAACACAATTGTATTGCTTTTTCTATCTTCACTTTTGCTTTATTGGTGTGCAATGCTTGATATAAACTTGTACGCCTTTTGTCCATTAGCCCAAACTTTTGGTACAACTGGCATTCTAACATAACAGTATCTTATGCTTTCCCAAAGGAAGCTAAGAGAAAAATCGAGAACTGATTGGAAACAAAGAGAAAATTGAGAAAGAAAACCAATACTTTGTTATTGCATATTTCACATATCCAAAATACATTCTGCCATATCTATTTATGCACCTAATAGTATCTAAAGAGCATAAGAAAGTAACAACTGAAACAATGTAACTAACACCCAAAGCATAATAGACTAACAACCCCTTCAATTCCCTAATCACTATGCCTAACATTGCCTGCCCCTACAAAAGGGACCTTGTCCTCAAGGTCCATGAAATAGAGCAAATCTACCATCATCCATACCCATCAGGCGGAGGTAGAAGATCAATGGGCAATATTGCATTGTTACGTTTCACGGCTCAGATACTTTCGTTGGGACTAGAAGGGACAAAAATGTGGGGTTTCTGTTTTTGACCAAGAAGGCTAAAAATATTAGCAGCCATAAAAAACTATGAAAGGAAAAGGGTGCATACCCCAACCATGAAAAAATGTCAATGAGGAAATGGAAGCAGATGCACAGTGGCCTTGTAAGGCTTCTCGATAGTATCAAAAACCTTGGGGCAAGGGAGGGCCAAGAAACGGTTTGAGAGGTTCCCCATTGGATCCATGTCATGCTCGTCGCTAACACTCTCTTAGAACTTGGGCTCGTCCATACATGGCTCTCCTGAACATGAAGGGACTCTCTTGGTGTTACCTGTGGTGGTGATGGAGATCGAGGGGTCAAAGTAGGGTCAGAGAAAGATAGCTTCAAAGTGTAGCAATCTGGCGATTCCATGTCTGGCAACTGATTAGAAAGTGATAGATCGGGCAATTTCTTGACACCATTATCCATTGTAATAACCTGAGCCTGCACTTGGGTGACGAGCAAGGAGAACTTCTTTTGTATTGTATAAAAATGTTGATGCATTTTCAACCTAAATGAAGCAAGATTGACCTCTCGCAAAGCCAGAGCATCTACAAGCTTTTGTTCATCCATGGTGAAAATGTTGTTCGAACAATGAAAATGGAGATGCGGTGTTCGATTCGAACGAAAGCACCAATGTTATGCTTTCCCTAAGATAGTGATACGATCCTAGTCAGAAAAAGAGTATTCTGTTAGAAAGTGCAACACATGCAAGGAGTGGAATTGATCCAGCATAGCTAACGTGGCTGACGTGGATAACAGAATTGGAGAGATTTGTGAGGAGGGTCTGGTTAGTTAAATAGGAGAGTGTGCATTGTTGTAGGGAGGCTAGAATCTGAGTTTGGAATGGGCCCTTATTTGGGATTTGGGAGATAGTGGGACCTCTAAAATTGTCTCACAATATCCATAGTATCTTTACATTGTTATTCCGAGTTCTGGTGTTAATGGTATTAGCTTTAATTTCTGCAAAAGAGTCTCTGTAATTTGTATTGGTCAGTGTTTGTATTTGCTTTTACTCAATATATAAAAAGGGTACTGAAGTTATTCATGTCAACAAACATCTATTCTTGCTTTTGTTTCCAAATTTGAGTTGAAGTACGTATCAAATGGTATCAAAGCTCCGATCTAGGAGCTCTGTGGGCATGGTAGCGACAACAAGCATAGAAATCAAAATGAAGGTTGTGGAAGAAAGGCTGCGCAGGAACAATGATGGTCAAGATGAGGTGACTCGAAGGCTGGACGCTAAGGAAGCTCGACACAAAGAAGTTCTATTAAGGATGGACGCTAACAAAAAGAGAGTAGAAAAAATCATCCGACGATTAGATGAAATGGCCAGAAGGAGATGGAGTCGTTACAGAAATGGAGAGAACAACCTCGAGGATGACGAACCAGACCCACGCGAGGAAAGAGATCGAAGAAGGGACATGAGGCTTAACTTGAATGCTTCGGTGACCAGACAATTCCAGTCGGAGGGATTGGACAACCCTTACCGGACATTCTACACACTCAAACAGAGAGGAAGCATGGTGGAGTTTCGTGAGAAATTTGAGAAGAGGGTGGGTGACTTGCTATTAGAAGATGAAGACTTACTCATGGAAGCATGGCTGACCGATGTACGCGACAGTATAAGGGAAGAGCTGTTGAGGTTTCTGGTGCTCAGCTTGACGAAGATGAAGAAATTCTCCTTGAAGATCGAAAGACAGAACGCAGCGAGGAAGGATGAAGGTGTAGAATATGTAGAATATTCTAGATAGTATTTATTGATGTAGTTGGTAGTTGTATATTTAGTTGGTAGTTGTATATTTATTGATGTAGTTGGAGTTTGCATAATTATTAAAGTAGTTGAGGTAGTTGGATGTACTCAATATAAAAAGGACCCATTGGGTCTCTCAATGAATCAAGAAAGTATTATTCAGATAAAAGACTTCTTCCTTCCACTTCTTCTTTTCTTCATGGTATCAAAGCCAGGTTATATTCCAGTCTCTTCCCCGTTCTGATTTATTTTTAAGTCATTTTCCTATTCTTTTTTTTTTCGTTTTAGCCACTAGCCAAGCCAGAATCCTTACCTAGACACCTCCAACCACGAAACCAAGGCCACCATTAGGTTCAGAACAAAATTCTGAGCCAGCCCACAGAAGACCCGTGGCAGTACTATTCATCACTGTAGCAATTACTGTTTCACTGTGGCCAACCCTCTTCTTGTTTTAAGGGTCAAAATCGTATTTGGAGGAACTTTTTTCTGGGTACCTGTTAGAAAGCCATGGATGCTGGAAATTCTGAAATTTCGTCTGGAACCTCACCCCTTCCCAACTCTTCGTCTTCTGGAGACAACCCAGCAATGCAGATCACCAGTCACCGTTTAAACGGTAGGAACTATGTGCAATGGTGTCAATCTGTTAAGTTGTTTATCCAGGCTAAAGGGAAGATGGGGTATCTCGACGGAAAAAAGGTAAAACCAGCAGAACGTGAACCTGGTTATGATGCTTGGGTGACTGAAAATGCTTTAGTCATGACATGGCTGACTAATTCTATGGAACCAGATATCAGTCAAACTTATTTATTTCTTGATACAGCTCACGAGATTTGGGAAGCTGTTAAAGAATATTACTCTGACCTGGGCAATGCATCTCAGGCTTTTGATCTCAACACCAAGGTGAAAGAATTACGCCAAGGAGGGATGACTATTACTGAATACTTCCTTGCTCTAAAAATACTATGGCAAGAGTTAGATCTTTATGATATAGCAGACCTTCAACGTTTAGAAGCTAATGCAAGGTTCAAAAATTATATAGAGAAAAGGCGTCTCTATGATTTTCTTCGTGGAAGAATTTTGGGACAAAACCCATTACCTTCCCTTGTTACTGCTTTTTCTGAAGTACGAAGGGAGGAGCTTCGCCGAAAGGTAATGTTGGGTGATCAGGACTCTAAGTCCTCTGATGGGTCTGCCCTTATAGCAAAGAATACTGTTCGTCTTTCTGGGGACTCAAAACGTTCTGACCGTTGGTGTTCTCATTGCAATAAGGGTGGTCACACCCGTGAAAAATGTTGGGAAATTCATAGAAAACCACCAAACTGGAAACCAAAAGGACAGAACAAGAATCGTGCTAATCAAGTATCTTCTGAAGATAAAGGGGAGGTGTCTCATGTCCCTTCAAACCTTGATGGTGTTTTCCTCTCCAAGGCCCAGTATGAGCAATTTCAGAAACTGATATCTCAACCTGCCGAGGCAACTAGTCATGTTGCTTAAAAAGGTATAGCATTCCATGTTGAACGTAGTAATCGTTGGATCCTTGATTCAGGGGCCTCTGATCACATGACAGGTAATGCAACCTTATTTTTCTCCTATACCCCTTACTATCACCCGTCACGAATAAGAACAGCTGATGGGAATTTCTCCACTATTGCGGGGAGGGGATCCATTAAACTTTCTGAGCATATTATTTTGAATTCACTCCTTCGTGTTCCCTCTCTTACCTGTAACCTCATCTCAATTAGCAAACTTACTGTTGAGTTGCATTGTGTTGCTAAGTTCTCTGCAAATGCTTGTACCTTTCAGGAACAGGACTCGGGGACGATGATTGGCAGTGCTAGAGAGGAAGAAGGGCTCTACTATTTTAAAGAGGATCCTTGTGAAAGGAGGATTTTTTTAAACCACTCTTTATGTTTATCAGATGATTGTAATGATGTTTTGTTATGGCATCGTAGGTTAGGACACCCAAATTTTTTCTATATTCAGAAGTTATTCCCGAACTTGTTCATCAATAAAAAGCCAAGTTCCCTTCTTTGTGATATTTGTCAGCTTGCAAAGCATTCTCGTGCCACTTATTCTCCTAAAAAATATCATGAATCTTCTCCCTTTACATTGATTCATAGTGATATTTGGGGACCTGCTCGTGAAAAAAATGTCTCGGGTGCTCGTTGGTTTATTACTTTCATTGATGATCATTCTAGGGTATGTTGGGTATACCTCTTGAAAGATAAGTCTGATGCGGCATCCACCTTTAAAAATTTTCATGCTATGATTCAAACTCAATTCCAGACCTCTATCAAAATTCTGCGAACAGACAATGGTACTGAATATTTTAATTCTGTTCTTGGAGATTACCTAAACCAGCATGGAATTATTCATCAAAGTTCTTGTCCTAATACCCCTCAACAAAATGGGGTGGCTGAAAGAAAAAATAGACATCTAATTGAAGTTGCTCGAGCTCTTTTATTCACGATGCATGTGCATATTCCTCCACATCACAGGTCCAAACTTGACCCTAAATCTGTTAGATGTGTCTTCATAGGATATTCCCCTAATCAAAAAGGTTATAAGTGTTACATACCTTCTCTCCGTAAGGTTTTTGTTTCCATGGATGTTACCTTTTATGAGACACAATCCTTTTTTTCCCCGACTTCTCTTCAGGGGGAGTCTATTGGTATTGGTATGGATGAAGATAAGCCTGGGAAACCAAATAATGTTGCTGTCTTATCTTGGCCTTTGGAAACAGGGGGAGTTATTGGGAAGGAAACAGGGGGAGCAACTATACCTGAATCTAATGATCCTCCTTGTGATCCTCCTGGTAAATGGAAAAAAATTTACAGCAGGCGCAAAACACATGAAGATACTCTAGACTGCCAGGATCCTGATTCGAGTCCTTGTTCCAGCAACCCACTTGAATGTACTAGTACAGCCAACATTGATATGCCTATTGCTCTTCGGAATGGTACTAGATCTTGCACTGCTCATCCTATTTCCCATTATATCTCATATGAAAAGTTGTCTCCAGGTTTTCGTGCTTTCAACACTATGTTAGATAGTACCAGGATACCCAAAAATATCCAAGAAACACTTGATGACCCAAAATGGAGGAATGCTGTATTAGAAGAAATGGATGCACTTACAAAAAATGGAACATGGGAGTTTGTGACATTACCTAAAGGAAAGAAAATTGTTGGTTGCAAGTGGGTGTTCACAATAAAATTCAATGCAGACAATAGCATCAATAGGTATAAGGCCAGATTAGTTGCTAAGGGATTTACTCAGACTCATGGGATAGATTATCAGGAGACATTTGCTCCTGTTGCCAAACTTAACACTATCCGCGTTCTGCTATCTCTTGCCTCCAACCTTGATTCGCCATTGCAACAGTTAGATGTTAAGAATGCCTTCTTGAATGGTGATCTACATGAGGAAGTTTACATGGATCCACCTCCTAGTTTTGAAAAAGGGGATGGTTTTGTGTGCAAGTTGCAGAAGTCTCTCTATGGACTTAAACAATCTCCCAGAGAATGGTTTGGGAAATTTACTCAAGCTGTTAAGGGAAGAGGGTTCACCCAAGCTCAGACTGATCACACCTTATTTTTTAAACACTCCGACAAAGGAAGAATTGCTATTCTGATCGTTTATGTTGATGACATAATTATCACTGGTAATGATAGCGAGGAGATAACCTCTTTAAAAAAATGTTTAGCTAACCAGTTTGAATTAAAAGATCTTAGATCTCTCAAATATTTCCTTGGCATGGAAATTGCTCAGAGTAAGGAAGGAGTTTCTTTAACTCAGAAAAAATACATTCTAGACCTGTTGCAAGAAACAGGTATGCTTGGGTGCAAGCCGGCAGAGACTCCAATTGAAGCTAATATCAAGATGGGTGTTGAGGACGGGGAAGATGTTGATAGGGAGCAGTACCAGAGACTAGTGGGGAAATTAATCTATTTGTCTCACACTCGTCCTGATATTGCTTTTGCTGTGAGCATGGTTAGCCAATTCATGCATTCTCCTAAGGAAAAACACCTTAGTGTTGTTTATAGAATTCTCAAATACCTCAAAAATACCCCTGGTCGAGGAATTTTCTTTAAAAAGGGGAAGAAAAGAATGATTGAAATCTATACAGATGCAGACTGGGCTAGCTCTGCAATGGACCGAAGATCTACTTCAGGATATTGCACTTATGTCTGGGGAAACCTTGTGACCTGGAGAAGTAAGAAACAAACTGTTGTTGCAAGAAGCAGTGCAGAAGCAGAATTTCGGGCTCTAGCCCATGGTATTTGTGAAGGAATTTGGTTACGAAGGCTTCTGGAGGAGTTGAAGATCTCATATTCCCTACCTATCAGATTATATTGTCATAATAAGGTTGCTGTCAGCATTGCTCAAAATCCTGTTCATCATGACAGAACAAAACATGTGGAAGTTGATCATCACTTTATCAAAGAGAAGTTAGAAGACAGTAGTGTATGCTTGACATATATACCTACCAAGGAACAGACGGCAGATATCCTCACCAAAGGATTACTTAAGCCGACCTTTGAGAATTTGATCAGCAAGTTGGGAATGATCAATATATATCTCCCAACTTGAGGGGGAGTGTAGAATATGTAGAATATTCTAGATAGTATTTATTGATGTAGTTGGTAGTTCTATATTTAGTTGGTAGTTGTATATTTATTGATGTAGTTGGAGGTTGCATATTTATTAAAGTAGTTGAGGTAGTTGGATGTACTCAATATAAAAAGGACCCATTGGGTCTCTCAATGAATCAAGAAAGTATTATTCAGATAAAAGATTTCTTCCACTTCTTCTTTTCTTCATATAGCATTAATATATGTGGTATAATTTATTATAAGTATTTATATGGACTTCAAACCCTCTATATCGCTATAGCGTTTTTGGGGTCGGCCGGTAGCGGCCGCTACCCGCTATTTAAAACTATGATTCACCTCTTGCTTTCTCATCAGTCACATTTCCTCTTCCGTGCTAAATAATGAAGTTCCACATAGTGTTACTTTTAGGAGCTCCTTCCTATCCTCCACCTCCCCATGTATTTGGATGTACCTGCTTTGTTCATGATATTACTCCAGGGAAAGACAAATTAACATCTAAAGCCTTCAAGTCGATTTTCCTTAGATATACTCGTTTTCAAAAAGGCTATCGTTGTTACTCTCCTAATCTCAAGCATTATATTGTTTCCGCTGATGTCACTTTTCTTGATCAACAACCTTTTCATTATATCTCGTCTCAGATAAAACAGGTTGATTAAGTTCTTCCTGTTCCTTTTCTTGGCTTGTCTTTACCAGCTGCAAGTGACTCTATCCCAGAGGAGCGCGACCCCTTACCTCCATTCTTGGGAACCGCCTTTTTCTCACCTATCAGCGTCGTCAGATTGCACCTCCTGTGGACTTGACCCTTGCTGACTCATTGCCTTCTCCTATCGACTCTTCCCCTCCGAATCCTCTATCAGAAATTATTCTCATTGCCTTTCCCAAAGGTATTTGTAGAAAATCAGAATTCGAATTCAAATATTTTTCCGTTTTTATTTATTAGGAATAATTAAGATTAATTAGGATTGATTGTTTTTTATTTCCTATTAGTTAGGATTAATTGTAATTAATTAGAATTAATTGTGATTAGGTTTAGTGAGTCATAGCTGAGTCATTCTTATGATTGTGATTAGGTTTGGTGAGTCATGCTTAGCTATTTTTTCTTGTATAAATACTCCTCATTCCTCATGTAATTATTCAAGATCGATATACTGAAAAACTTTTTCAATATGGTATCAGAGCAGGTTGGTCCTGAGAAAACTCAGCCACCACAACCACCGTCAAACCGGCGGCACAACGTCGGAAAACTCAACCTCCAACCATTATTAAGGTTATTTTCCCTTCCTACAAAGTCCCAAGAGCAAAGTAAGGTTACCAATCACTGTAGAAGGCAAAATCCCAGCTTTCCACCGCCATCAGCCACCGTCAGCAGCCGTCGGAAAATTTTTCCGGCGACATTTCCGACCAAGATCCGCACCATTCGAAACAGAAGGAGCCGATCTACAACTTTCAAGAAGGACCATCGGATTCTGCTGAGCCACGCGCCCCCACGCGCTAGAGAAAGGATGGAGCGTCCGCCCTACGCATTACCACACGCAGCCATGTTGATTGAAAGTAAATTTCCATCCAGCAATGTTTCTCAACAAGGTATAGCGTTCCATGTTGATAATAGTAGTCGATGGATTCTTGATTCAAGGGCTTCAGATCATATGACAGGTAATGCAACCTTATTTTGTTCTTATACCCCTTACTATCAACAATCACGAATAAGAACAGCAGATGGCAGCTTCTCTACTATTGCTGGAAAAGGATCTATTAAACTTTCTGAACACATTACTTTGAACTCAGTCCTTCATGTTCCCTCTCTTACTTGTAACCTTATCTCTATCAGCAAACTTACGTCTGAGTTACATTGTGTTGCCAAGTTTTCTGTCAATGCTTGTGTTTTCCAGGAACAGGACTCGGGGCTGATGATTGGCAGTGCTAGAGAGGAAGAAGGACTTTATTATTTAGAAAAAGATTCTTGTGAAGGAAAAAATTTTGTGAACCACTCGGTATGTTTGTCTGATGATTGTAATGATGTTTTGTTGTGGCATCGTCGGTTAGGACACCCAAATTTCATTTATCTTCAGAAGTTGTTCCCAAGCTTATTTATCAATAAAAATCCCAGTTCTTTTTCTTGTGATATTTGTCAGCTTGCAAAACATTCTCGTGTTTCTTATCCTCCTAGAGTCCATCATGATTCTTCTCCATTTACCTTGATTCATAGTGATATATGGTCCAGCCCGTGAAAAAAATATCTCTGGTGCTCGTTGGTTTATAACTTTCATAGATGATCACTCTAGGGTATGTTGGGTATACCTTCTAAAGGATAAGTCTGACGCTGCATCCATTTTTAAAAACTTTCATGCTATGGTTCAAACTCAGTTCCAGACCTCTATCCAAATTCTTCGAACTGACAATGGTACTAAATATTTTAATTCTGTTCTTGGAAACTATCTCAGCCAGCATGGTATTCTTCATCAAAGTTCTTGTCCTAACACCCCTCAACAAAATGGGGTGGCTGAAAGAAAAAATAGACATCTCCTTGAAGTTGCTCGAGCTCTTATGTTTACCATGCATGTCCCTAAGTCTTGACTGCAGCATACCTCATCAATCGGATGCCTTCTCGTGTCCTAAATTTTCAATCTCCTTTATCTTGTCTTACCCACAACTTTCCTTCTTTCCGGGCTCATTCTTCCCTTCCTCCCAAGTTGTTTGGCTGTGTTGCTTTTGTACATGTTCCTCCCCATCAAAGGTCCAAGCTCGATCCTAAGTCCATTAAATGTGTCTTCATAGGATATCCTCCTAACCAAAAGGGCTACAAGTGTTACTCATCTTCACTTCGTAAAGTCTTTGTTTCTATGGATGTCACATATGATGAGAGACAATCTTTTTTTCCTTCGACTTCTCTTCAGGGGGAGTCTATTGGGGTTGATGAAGATAAGTCTTGGAAACCAAATGATTCTGTTGTTTTGCCTTTGTCGTTGGAGACAGGGGGAGTCATTATGCAAAAGACAGGGGGAGTTAATGTGTCAGAAAAAGGAGATCCTCCCGGGAAATGGGGAAAGTTTTACAGCAGGCGAGAATCACCTCAGGAGCCTCTAGACTGCCAGGATTCTGACTCAAGTCTTAGTTCCAGCAACACTGATACAGCCAACCTAGATGTGCCTATTGCTCTCCGGAAAGGTACTAGATCTTGTACTGCTCATCCTATTTCTCATCATATCACATATGAAAAGTTGTCCCCAGGTTTTCGTGCTTTCAACACTATGTTAGACAGTACAAAAATACCAAAAAATATCCAAGAAGCACTTGATGATCCAAAATGGAGGAATGCAGTCTTTGAAGAAATAGATGCACTCAAAAAAAATGGAACTTGGGAGTCTGTAGCATTACCCAGAGGAAAGAAAATAGTAGGTTGCAAGTGGGTGTTCACAATAAAGTTTAATGCAGATAACAGCATCAACAAGTATAAGGCCAGACTGGTTGCTAAGGGATTCACTCAAACTCATGGGATAGACTATCAAGAGACATTTGCCCCTATTGCCAAGCTTAATACTATCCGAGTTCTTTTATCACTTGCTGCAAATCTTGGTTGGCCCTTGCAACAATTAGATGTAAAGAATGCTTTCTTGAATGGTGATCTACATGAAGAAGTTTATATGAATCCACCACCTGGTTTTGAAAAAGGAGACGATTCAGTATGCAAGTTGAAAAAGTCTCTCTATGGTCTTAAACAATCTCCTAGAGATTGGTTTGACAAGTTTACTCAAGCAGTTAAGGGAAGAGGATTCCTCCAAGCTCAGAGTGATCACACTTTATTTTTAAAACACTCTAATGGTGGTAAAATTGCTATTCTCATTATTTATGTTGATGACATAATTGTCACAGGTAATGATTGTGAGGAGATAAGCTCTTTGAAGAAATGTTTAGCTAATCAGTTTGAACTGAAGGATCTTGGATCTCTCAAATATTTCCTAGGCATGGAAGTTGCTCGAAGTGAGGCAGGAATTTCTTTAACTCAGAAGAAATATATTCTAGACCTATTACAAGAAACAGGAATACTTGGGTGCAAGCCAGCAAAGACTCCAGTTGAACCCAATATTAAATTGGGAATCGAAGATGGGAAAGAAGTTGACAAAGAGCAGTATCAGAGATTGGTGGGGAAGTTGATCTACTTATCTCACATTCGGCCTGATATTGCATTTGCAGTTAGCATGGTTAGTCAATTCATGCATTCTCCTAAGGAAAAACACCTGAGTGCAGTTTATAGAATTCTGAAGTACCTCAAAAACACCCCTGGTCGAGGATTGTTCTTTAAAAGGGGACACAAGAGGATGATTGAAATATATACAGATGCAGATTGGGCTGGCTCTGCATTGGGCCGAAGATCCACTTCAGGATATTGCACCTATATTTGGGGAAATCTTGTGACCTGGAGAAGTAAGAAACAAACAGTTGTTGCCCGGAGCAGTGCAGAAGCAGAATTTCGGGCTCTAGCCCATGGTATTTGTGAAGGAATTTGGTTAAGAAGACTCCTTGAGGAATTGAAGATCTCTTTTTCCCCACCTGTCAGAGTGTATTGTGATAATAAGGCTGCTGTCAGTATTGCTCAAAATCCAGTTCACCATGACAGAACAAAACATGTGGAGGTTGATCGCCACTTTATCAAAGAAAAAATAGATGATGGAAGTGTATGTATGGTGTATATTCCTACCAAAGAGCAGATTGCAGATATTCTCACTAAGGGCCTACACCGGCCAGCCTTTGAAGACTTGATTGGAAAGTTGGGAATGATCAACATTTACCTCCCAACTTGAGGGGGAGTGTAGAAAATCAGAATTCAAATTCAAATATTTTTCCGTTTTTATTTATTAGGAATAATTAAGATTAATTAGGATTGATTGTTTTTTATTTCCTATTAGTTAGGATTAATTGTAATTAATTAGAATTAATTGTGATTAGGTTTAGTGAGTCATAGCTGAGTCATTCTTATGATTGTGATTAGGTTTGGTGAGTCATGCTTAGCTATTTTTTCTTGTATAAATACTCCTCATTCCTCATGTAATTATTAAAGATCGATATACGGAAAACCTTTTTCAATAGTATTCGATCCACTAACAACCCTCATCCACTTTACAATTTCTTGAGTTATGATAAATTTTCTTCACAACATTTTACTTTTGTTTCTAATATTTCGTTTGTTTCTATTCCTAAGACCACAAGTGAAGTACTATCTCATCCGAGTTGGCGCCAGGCAATGATTGATGAAATGACAGCACTTCACTCCAATGGCACATGGGATCTTGTTCGTGCTCCTCCCAGGAAGTCGGTTGTCGGTTGTAGATGGGTATTCACAGTCAAAGTTGGTCCTGGTGGCATTGTTTATCGCCTCAAAGCTCGATTAGTGGCCAAGGGATACATTCAGATTTTTGGTCTTGACTATGGGGATGTGTGCTCCTCATAGGAAATTTGAGGTATTGTGTGCTCCTCGGAGAAAATTTGATCTCTTGGAAGAGTAAGAAGCAGACTGTGGTTACCAGCTCCAGTGCAGAGGCAGAATATCGGGCAATGGGAAATGCAACCTGTGAGTTCATCTGGCTGAAACAATTACTTGAGGAACTACATCTTTGTGAACGACGGCCCATAAAACTCATATGTGACAATCAAACAGCATTGTCCATATCCTCTAACCCAGTCTTTCATGAGAGAACCAAACATATAGAAATTGACTATCACTTTGTTAGAGAGAAGATTCAGTCAGGAGAGATCGAGACAGCATTTGTCAATTCCAGTGATCAACTTGCAGATGTTTTCACCAAGGCTCGTAGAGGTCCCCGAATAGATCATATATATAACAAGCTGGGAGCTTATGATATATACGCACCAGCTTGAAGGGGAATGTTAGAAATAGGATTGTATTATTATTATTCTATTATTCAAGAAGGTTATTTGGGCTTGACCCATTGGGTTATTTAACCTCTTTAAATAGAGGACTCTTGCACAATTCTACATATAATTGAATACAATACATTCATACATCTTAATTTAGTCCAAAACATTATAAAAGAGGGTACTGAGGATATTTTCTAAATAATTCCAGAGTTATCCATCTCATTCACTGGTATGTATAATAAATTTATCTCAGGTATTCTATTATGTACAGGCACTAAACTATTCTTGTTAAAATATAGTGAGCAAACAACAAATGGTAAAATACCTCAATCCATTCCATCACAAGGACCTTGCGAGTTGTGTACTCCACGTACATTAGAGGAACCACCACATCTGGTATAGAACCATATAACTTCCTGCAAATATGTAACAAACAACAATGCATTCATAACGCATTAATTATTGTTAATGAAAGTACAAGAGATTAATCAAATTTGACTGCTCTATTGCTGATTTTAAGCCAAATCCATGAGCTATAGCAAATAAGGCATAATTCCACAATTTTTTGTTCATTTCTTCTCCCAAAGCCTTAAAAGTAAATTGAAAAAATAATTTCAATTTTTAACACTGTAGAAGAAGGATTTTGCTTGAGGAAACCCTCAGCCGAACATTCTATTTATGCATGATTTGAAATCTCAAGCATTAGGAAACTAAGGAAAACAATACAAATTAAATCCTTATTATTTACATTATATACATTCCCTAAATCAGAGATATGGGAGATGTTACCCTAAATACAAGATCCTTTCCAACTAGAGCATATAAATCACATGCACCAACCCGGAACTTTTGGTAAGCCTCCACCATAACTAAATAGGAATTGTATTGGTAGGGGTTGCAGTAGTATTGCTATGCAAAGGGCTTGATACTTATGCCTATGGCATATGTCACATAGTTTTGGACTTCTTTCCTCATACCCTCTCGGTAGAGTAACCCACTAATTTGCTTGTATGTTCTGAAAAACCCCTGAATGTCCAATGGCAAAGTCATGAAATTCCTTGGATATGGGGAATTTTATCAAACTACTTGGTAGCACTAGTTTGCCCATGTAGAAAAGCCTCCTTCCTTGGGTTTGAAACCATGGATGAGCCTCGGTGTGGAGCAAGAGATCTTGCGCAATCGTTTTCAGCTTCTCATCAATTTACAATTCTTTCTCTAACTCTGCCATATCCGTTAGTTCCACTCCTTAATTTGTTGAAAGATACATTTGTCATGATAGAGCATCAACTGCTCTATTCTCATGCCCTGATTTGTCACCTCAAAGTCATATCCCATTAGCTTGGCAGTCCACTTATGTTGCTCCCCTAATGGAGACAGTTGTTCATTAGGAATTTTCAGCCTGTTTGGTCAATTTTGACTATTAAACACCTACCCATTAAGTAGTGCCTCATTTTTTGCACGGCCAACACTATTGCCATTAATTGCTCCTCATAGAGTGATTTTTTTTGAACCCTCTCAAATAATGTTCATTGATAAATGTGATCAGTCTTACTTTTTGAATCAATATTACTCCTAAGCCTTAGCCAGATGCATCAGTCTCCACCGCAAAAATCTTGAAAAAATCAGGGATGGCTAAGACGGGTACAATGGCCATAGCCTATTTTAACTTTGGTGTTTGATTGGATGTCATGTCCATCGTGTTGTGGAATGACAATTGTAATGCCTTCTCTTCTCGCTCCCTATCATTCAGTGGTTCATCCTCATTTCTTCTCTACCTTTGGAGAGGAGTTTGGTATTGCATAGTGAAGTTGTTGATTCAAATCCGCCTTAAAATGAATGAGAATCTTCAAAATAACCAAAACTACTTGGACTTAAGGCCATAGCTACTCAAAGGCACGATTAAGACGAGGTTGGAACTAATGACTGTTGGAGCATGGTCGATTACACAAAGGCAACAACAATAGAATGTGAACAATATTCAAAAAAGGCAAATACTGTAAAGAACCAATTCAACCCAAAAGCTTAAGCTATTTGGGTGAGGGTCTATTTAATGGTTTATATTATACTTTAACATGCCCCCTCACACGAGAGTCCACTGGGCTTGAAGGATGAATAATACACAGGCCCACCTACTTGTGCTAAGAAACTCCACAAGATTTATTTAATTGGGGCAGTGAGGATCGAATCTGTGACACCGAGACTTTGATACCATGTAAAGAACAAATTCAACCCAAAAGTTTAAGCTATTGGGTAAGGTCCTTTTAAATGGTTTATATTATACTTCAACAAATACCAACAACCCACCAATAAGACAAATGAGAAATAGACTTCCGTACACCAAGACAAGACAAAGGGTCACCGGCGAGCAAAACCAAACCATAAATATGACGACCCAATGTTGGAAAGGTAGAACATGGCATAGACAAAGAAGTTATGAGTGGGGGGCCATGACAAGGTCAGCAATTAATCGGTGTATAATAACCCGAACAATTAAAGTATGTCAATGGGGATTATTTAGCAATTAAAGTGGACTAATTAGATGAAAAATCTAATTAGTGAGTTAAGTCACTTTTCGGGGTAAAAGTGAGAATATTTAAAGTTTTGAAAAAAAAATGCAATTCGACAAAATTACCCGAAACTCAAAAATAATTTAGTGAGAACCACTCCATCAATTTTAAGAGCCCTAATATTTGTTACATATTCTAAAAAGTTATGACTATGAAAGAGGAAAACAAGTTAGGGGGAAAAATAGTCTTTATGGGAGAAGATATTTTGATTACACAAAATAGACCTTATCTCTCCTCCTTTTCTTCCTTCACTTAACTCCTACGGTCATTTCATTCCCCAAAGACAGTTTTTTCCTTTTTCTCTTCTCCCAAGCCGTCAACCAACAAAGAAGCCATGGGTGAGCACAAATTCATCTCCATCTTCCTTACCTTGTGTTACTAATAGTTGGAGCAAGAAACTACCATCTTCATCTTCATTTTTCACCAACCATTTTATAGAAATCCATCTAAGAAATACCCATTTTCGGATTTCCCTATTGATGGCCATGGAAAGTGGTGCTAAAGCTTGAGAATCTCCTCTTTCTCCATTGTTTGAAGCTTCTAAGGTAAAGACCCATAAACCTCTTTGATTTTATGGAAATCCTATGATATTAAGTTATGTAAAAGAGGGTTTGTATGATTTGAGGGATGGGGTGTTGAAATGGATATGAATTCTGTAATATCTCGAGCGCTGACGAGGGCGGGGAGTGATCGCCAGTACGAAAGGGTATGGATAAGGAGCGGCTCCTGACAGGCTTCCAGCAGGGGGTTACATGAATGAATGAATCGAATCGATACCCGAAAGAGAGAGATTCCAAAGACTGTGCAGGTATGAGACTACACAGTTTGGGATAGCTTATAAGAATTAATTGGTACTACCTATACTAACAAGATGTATCTACTTTTCGGTAGCCTAAAACGGAAGAATTCCATAGTTAAGCGTGTTTGACTTGCAGTAATTCTGAGATGGGTGACCTCCTGGGAAGTTTTCCCAGGAAGTGTGCGTTTGAGGAAAAAGCACACTGAAAAGTCTCGTTTTAGTATGTGAGGATAGTCGTTGATTCTTGAAGCGGCCCGACGTTACAAGTGGTATCAGAGCAGGGACTCTCTTCCAATACAGTGTGGTTCGAGGACAAACTAGGCGGAAGCTGGTGGGCATGTAACATCTCGAGCGCTGACGAGGGCGGGGAGAGATCGCTGGTTCGAAAGGGCATGGACAAGGAGCGGCTCCTGACAGGCTTCCAGCGGGGGGTTACATGAATGAATGAATCGAATCGACACCCGAAAGATAGGGATTTCAAAGACTGTGCAGGTATAAAACTGCATAGTTTGGGATGACTTATAAGAATTAATTGGTACTACCTATACTAACAAGATGCATCTACTTTTCGGTAACCCAGAACGGAAGAACTTCATAGTTAAGCGTGCTTGACTTGCAGTAATTCTGGGATGGGTGACCTCCTGGAAAATTTTCTCAGGAAGTGTGCGAGTGAGGAAAAAGCACACTGAAAAGTCTCGTGTTAGTATGTGGGGATAGTCGTTGATTCTTGAAGCGGTCGGGCGTTACAAATTCCTTTGTAAAATATGTTAGGGAGTTGTTCTTGATAAGGAAAAAGCATTGAAATCACCACTTGGCCCATTTTCATATTTTGGCTCATGAACAAAGTGGGTTTTTTATGACTTAAGGCTTGAAAATGGAATTTTGATAGTGTTTTGGTATGTGTTTGGTGATGTAGTGTTGAACCAAGTGGAATCTTGGAGGAGGAGCAACCTTTGGATCAACCCATTAGTGAAGACTTAGGTTCTTGAGTGATTCAAGAATTTGCATAAGTTGCTAAATTAGATTTCTTGTTGAAATTGTAATTAATAGCTTGATGTTTATGGTATGATATGTGTTATTGACCATACTTACACCTTTGCAATAGGTGGTACTAGTAAGAAACTAGTGTGGATTTGGTGTTGTTGACATTTGATTACTAAGAGAACTTGGAAAGAAAGTCTACTAGAGGTAAGCTTTCGGACCTTGAGATTAGTTCCCTTATTTGTTCCAACATACTCCGAGGGAGTAATGGTTTTGATAATTGGTGTGTGTAATTTGCACTATTACATAATGCATAATATGTTTATGTGCTTGTATACTATATATATATATATATATGAGGTGAAATGCCTTATGTGTATACTAGTTGTATTCTCTAACCAGTAGAATGTTTGATATATGATTGATTAATGCCTGAAAGGAGGGGCCTGTAGGGACTCTTTTCAAAAGCGCTTTTGGAAGAGGAGCCTTCGAGACTTCTTTCAAAGTATAATATGGATTTCCCTTCGAACCAGAGTTGCGTGGATGCAATCCTAAGTGAGTAAAACTAGAGAAAATGATCCCATTGGGACTTTTCTTGGATGCCATATGAGCAGATGACAAGTTGGCCAGAGGAATGGCATGTTGAGATTGATATATATTTGAATTGACATATATATTGTATTATATCTGTTTTATTGCTTATACACATGAAGTGAACTTAAGAATGGAAGAATCCTCCAGAGACCCTTAGTTTACTGAGATTGTTATCTCACCCCGTGTGGGGATTCATATTTCAGGTACAGATATTGATGGAGTTTGATCTTCCCTTGGCAAGAAGCCTGTGTAGGGAATGATCCCTTTTGTCTGCTACTTAGGTCCTTTTGATAGAGATTCATATGATAGGACTTACTTTTGGGAAATTTGTAAAAGAATTGTATATTATATGGTCATGTGTATTCCTATGTTAAAAGTGAATCAACGAGCACGTTTATAATCCTAAGTACAATGAGATATGCATAGAAGAATACATTTTTATGTAAGTTTGTAAATGTAATCTTAATATACGAACTATGAATGATGACATGTATTTGATGGAAAGGCTTGTATGCCTTACTTGATAATTTTTGGTTAGCAATTGTGTAATATGTATATCGCAACAAGTAATGGTTGAGGATATGAATTAAATGATGGTTTGATACCAAGTATAATGTTAACATGGATTTAATGCATGTATTGATGATTAATCATCTGAGAAGGTTGAGATCATTGATTACATGCAGTTGATATTGAATCATGTATGGTAACACAAGTTTATCATGGAGTTGATGAACAGATCAGTTAGGTGTCAAGTGAGATTAGGTAATACCCCCACACCACCCAAGTATAGCTAAATGCTTTTTCTTTTTTTACATTCACAGCTTGCTTGCTGACTGAAACTCGCACAAGCAAGCAGTCCAGCGAGCAAAGCAGGGGAAAAGCCACTCTCTAGACTTGCTCGCTCTTGCAACTCGCTCCAGCGAGCAAATACGACTTGCTTGCTCAAGCAAGCAGCCCAGCGAGCGTGAGTTTGCAGTTTACATATAGTGCAATGAAATGCACATATCTTGTGCTACAAGACTCCAAATTAAGTGGGGTTTGGACCTATGTAAAGCTAACACATAGGGCTATAACCTTACAAAATCTTAGAACCATTGGGTAAGTGAAACGTTCCCAGTTCTGATCTGAAGTTGCTTCCCTATTTCCAGAAATGCAATTTGAAGTAGTTGGCTTGCAACGTACGTAACTTAAGTTATATGATCTGATCGAGGCTTATAATATGTTGTTGGAAAACTCAAGATGTCTAGTTTAACATAGTAAAATATGGAAAATAATGGTATGATGGTGTAATACTAGTTTTAAATGGTGAGGACGGTTTAGTGTCGAGCATGAAATAAAGTTTGTTTCTTTTGAGTATTCTTCAAGGAAAGGACTTATAGACTCTATTGTACTATTAATTGATATTTCAAGGATATGGGATCCTTTGGTAGTTGATAACCTTTCTCACTATGATTTGAAGTCTCACTATGATGATCCAATTAATTATGGTTTAGTAAAATTTTAAGAATTGAAATTATGAAGTAAGTCTTTTACCATGGTCTATGGGGGCTACATGGTAGATGATTATAAGTTGTTGTATGATGCTTCCAATTCATGTATGAGTTAGGATTGAAGTATTTGATATAATTGAATACGGAATTAATTTATTAGCATTAAACTAAAAGAAAAAAGTTAATCTGTTAATTCAAATTAATTTATTAGCATTACACTAAAAAAAAAAAATTAAAAAACCAGCCTGGACGAGCTGGCTGGCTTGGTGGGGCGGGCTTGGCAAGTAGCAGGTTTGAAAAACTCAGCCCGCGGGGCGAGGCGGGGCGGGCCGAGCCCATTTTGCCATCTCTACTTGAAACAAGGTGTTACAGGGTGGATCAAGACTTGTACAGAAACTCGAGTGCCAACTTGAACAATGACCGATTTTCAAGGAGATTGTTAGGGTTCAAGGATGGTGTTTCGGGTTCAGATGTCAAGCCAAGGATTGGAACCTGCTCTAATGCCATATAGAATAGGGATTTGTAAATTGTTTGCCAAAATCATCAATAGAACCTTCTTTTTATGCATGATTTAAAATCTCTAATATTAAGAAGCTGGGAAGATAAGGAAAAAAAAAGAAAAATAATACAAATTTAATCCAAATTATTTACAAAATATGTAGTCCCTAAATAGGAGATGTTTCCTTAAACTTGAGATACTTTCCAACAGACACCAAACGTGTTGCTCACTAAAAAATACAAAAGTGCTTGATGTTATTCTTATTGTAATGTAAGAAAGATGTATGTAAATCTCATAGAACTAAAACTTAGGTTAAACATTTTATAACTTTAATAAGTACAGTAAAACCAAAACATCTTCACAAGATTTCGAACCATACAACTCTGGGCGAGTAAGAGAGAATCACATTTTAAAAATCTTGATAACATGCACTAACCTGAACTTGATACCGTTGCTTGCTTCATTAATGTAGTCCATCTCCTGCATTCAAGGTGATTTACCTGTATTCAATTCGAATTTCTAAGAATTTTAATTTTAGAAGATTATATATAAAATTAATAGGTTGAAGATTTTAATATGCTACAAATAAATAGTTTTAGTCAAACAAAAGGGAAGAAATAATGATATTTGTTAGAATAGGAAATATAATTTGTATAGATTGTATTCTTATATGTCAATATTATTTTCCTTATTTAGGATTTGGGTTAGGTCTTGGCTTCTCACTTAAGCCCATTAAGGTCTCTATATATTGTATCTCTTTGTATCAGTTTAATACACAACATATTATTTCATATTTCCATATTCTCAAGTTGGTACCAAAGCTCTTTTGTTCTGGGACCCTCGCTTTCGCTTAAAAGCTCGCTTTCGCTTAAAAACCTAAGCCTACTTAGTTGTTCTCTTTTTCTTTGTCGTGTGTCCTTCCAGCAAGTCATCGAAGTCGTGTTCCCCTTCAGATTGCTTTCTATACCAGTCAGAACCTCAGTTCGCCGCCAGAATCACCGTTTGTCACTGTTCACGGTCACCGGAGAACTTTTCCAACGATGATTTCAACCGGAACACCTGTATTCAGAACCTCCTCTCTCTGGCGACCTGTTCTGTGGAAGACCCATCACCGTCGAAGCCCCCACAAGCGGCTTCTTCCCTCTGCACGTGGTGCTCATGCGCCACCTCTCACTGGCGCGTGTGCATTGTTCCGGCGCCCTTATCCAGCCGTTCTAGGACAGAACAGATCGATTTCTCCTCCCCTTTCAAGATTTGCCCTTGGTTCTTCGTGGGTCTCACTTTCGGCGTGTCTCTATTCTTAATTGGCCATCGGTTTGTTTCTATTCACTTGGTTTTGTACCTTTGTGATTTATTTTAACGGCAGAAACTTCTCTTGCTCACTCAGAGGTTAATTCTCCTCCTCCTCCTGCCAAAAGTTCCTCGGGTATCATCTCCATTAATGTTGGGCCCATTACCTCCTCCAAACTAAAGGGTTCTATTAATTACAAGAATTGGGTCACCTCTGTTCCAGTCTGGTTCTTTGGACAAGGGCATGGGCGACATCTCACAGTTAAATCTACTGATATTCTTAAGGAAGAAAAATCTGATTGGAAAAGAATTGACAACCTTCTGAGTATTCTTTGACTGTCTATTGATCCAATAGTTTTGGATATTTTCTACTTTTTCTAACATGCAATGAAGTGTGGGAGGAAGCAAAACACCTCTACACTAATGATGTTTAGCAGCTCTATTTTATCATGTCTCAACTTATGGATTTGCGCAAATCATCGACACTCAGATGGAAACGCATGTTGGCAAAAGTCGAACTTTGATGCAGGTATACTTAGCTATCTTGCCCTACCCTACTGATACTTCTCGAATAGGAAACAGGTGGAATGTCTCTTTAATGTTGCCACACTTTTTGGTCTTCCCGAGGAATATGATAATGTCCGTAATACTATCTTGACTAGTGGGGATCCTGATTTATCACTGACTTATCAGCGCCTTCTGAACCTCAACAAGAAATTTGCTATTTCATCATCTTCTGTTGTTGATTCCACTACTCTTGTTACCCGTACTGACTTTCGTGGGAACAGTGGAGGTGGTCGTGGTAGTGGTCAGGGCAGACATGGTCAACAACTTCGTTATAATTATTGTCAGCAACTTGGTCATTATGAGGAGCATTGTTACACAAAGTATCCTCAACTGCGAACTTCGTATGCTGCGTATATAGCTCAGTCAGATACTGTTTCATCTTGTACAATCTCTCTCTTTTTTGCAGACTATGCAGCACTCCAGACTCTTCTTAGGAAGGCTTCTCCTCAGTCTCAGCCTTCTGCTCCAGATACTGGTAATCTTGTTGCTTGTGTTTCTCATTCTACATCACTTGGTCCTTGGATATTTGACTCATGTGCTACTAATCACCTCTGTGGTAATAAGGAACTCTTTGCATCTCTTACTTATTCTGATCATTTACCCTCTTTCACTCTTGCTGATGGCACTAAAGCCGTTGTTCATGGGATTGGACAAGTTTGTTCAACCTCTTCTTTGACCTTGACATTTGTCTATTTCATTTCTGACATCCCTATAACTTAATTTTTGTTAGTAAATTGATCAACTCTCTTACTTGCAATGTTACCTTCTCAAACCATTCTGTTTCTGTGTAGGATCCGGGTATGGGAAAGACGATTTGAGTAGGCCATGAGTCACGGGGTCTGTTCTATATAGTTGTGCCTCGTCCTTCAGTGGCTTTTTTCCTCACAGAATCTCCACAACTCATCCACAGTCGCCTCGGTCATCCTAGTCTTTCAAAACTACAGCAGATGGTTCCTGTTTTATCCGGTCTTCAGTCTTTAGATTATCTGCCATGTCAGCAAGGGAAGCACACACGCTCCTCCTTTGCCAGTCGAGTCAATAAACGAGTTGATGCTTCTTTTTCAATTATTCATTTAGATATTTGGGGTCCAAGTCGTAGTTTGTCGGTTTTAGGGTTTCGGTATTTTGTTACTTTTATTGATGATTATTCACACTGTACCTGGATTTATTTAATGAAGAATCGTTCTGAGTTATTCTCTATTTATAAAAAAATTTCTGCTGAGATTAATAATTTGGTGCTTCAATTCATGGTTGTTGAATCGCAATACATATCGTGAATCATTCGGCTGCTTTTTTGTATCGTGAATCGTGAATCGTATCGAATCGTAAGATTCAGAAACAAATTAAAAATAACTTAAAAATATATAATATCATATAAATCCAAATTAAAAAATCAAATATGACACCCTCACTTCATGATAAGTTGGTGGTTTTATGCCTCTACCATATTCACTAACAGACTTCACTATATTAATAAATAGTGGACTCTTAACTAAATTAAATGGAAATGCATTGCCATATATGCATCGACAAATATCTCGAACCACCAAATCTCTATCCTTCACCATTGAATTTATAGTTTGTTGTTTCATAGCAGATGAGCCACTTCCACTTTTTCCTTTTATCATAAAACTATCGATGCTCCCTTTTTTTTGTGAATCATCATCGAAGCACTCTAGTTCATCATCATCTCTTGCATCCTCTAATAATTTTTTAAATAGATCCCTTATCTCTTCCGGCACTTGTTGGCATGGAGCAACTTCTTTGTGTGTTCCAGCTAGATGGTGCTTCATTCTAAATGCTCCTCCCCACATTGTTTTGGGACAATAGTTACATTTAACATTCAACCTATTCCCTAGGGATTTACAATGATCCCAAGTTATATCCTTCTGTTTTTGGGATTTCTTCTTTGGAGCCATTTTTATTATTTCTGTTACTGTAAAAGAGAGAAAAAAAATATAATGTATTTAAATTGAGAACGACTTCAGCACTGCAGCTTTTTCATAATATTATAATAATATAATGTATTCCATTGATCCTCTCATACATTTTCAATTCAGCTGAATCATCACTATAATATTTTAATATATTTAAAATTTACAAATTCCAATCACAAATCAAATCACCCATTTCAAAAATAGTACTCGTACTCCTTTGCCTTTTGTGAGTCTTCTTCTACACGCTCTCTGAATCTACTCTGCCTTTTGTGAGTCTTCTTCTACACGCTCTCTGAATCTACTCCTCTGCAAGTCTTCTTCTACACAGAGTCTACAAGTCTTCTTGAGCGCTACGCTTTGGAAATTTCTGCAAGGCGTTTTCTCCTCTGCAAGTCTCTCCTTCTGTTTCGTTGCTTCTTATAAGTCACTGCAAGTCGTCTCTGTTCGCACCTCTCTGCAAGTAGGCTTCTGTTTTGTTGCTTTCGCACCTCTCTGCTAGTCGTCTCTCCTTCTATATCGTTTTTTATTTTTTGTCTTTGTTGTTCTCTTTCTGTTTCGCAGTTTGCACCTTCGCACCTTTCTGTTCTTGACTTCTTGTTTCCTTTTGTTTTTTAAATGGGATTTTGAATCCCTGATTTTTCTGAAGCAAACAACCTTTCAGATAACAGCATGCCGTTCCAAATCCTGCGACTGTTGAGTGTTTTTTTTTTATATTTTTTTTATATTTTGAATCGCAAAAAAATTTTGATACACGATTCACAACCGAATCGTTTGATTCCACGATTCCAAATCACGATTCATGCCAAAAACGATCTGCTATTGCGATCCGTATCGATTTGCCACTGTATCGTATCGTATCGCACCATACGTATCGCGTATCGTGCGATACTAACAACCATGCTTCAATTCGTATTTTACGTAGTGATAATGCTAAGAAATATGTTTCTATTGATTTTTCTAATCTCTTAGCAACACAGGGTTCTTTACACCAGACTACTTGTCCTCACACTCCACAACAAAATGGAGTGGCCGAACATAAAAACAGACATCTCATTGAAACTGCACGGACTCTTCTTATTCACATGCATGTTCCTCTTCTGGGCCGATACAGTCCTTGCCTCTTGTTTTTTCAACAACCGCATGCCTTCATCTATGCTTAACAATGACATTCCCTATAACTCGTTATTTCTATATGCTTCTCTCTATTCTTTATCTCCACATTTCTTTGGTTGCACCTGTATTTTTCTTGTTTCCGCTGATGTCACTTTTCTTGATCAACAACTCTTTCATTCTATTTCATCTCAATTGTCACAGGTTGATCATGTTCTTCATATTCCTTTTATTGACTTCTCTTTACCAACTGCAGATGACTCTATCCCAGATGAGTGACCTATTGCTTCCATCCCTACGGACCGTCTTTTTCTCACCTATCAGCATCGTAAAACTATGCCTCCTGTAGACTTGACTCTGGCCGACTTATCGCCCTCTCTTGTTGATTCTTCCCCTCCGACTCCTTCACCAGATGCTCTTCCCATTGCCCAAAGAAAATTTATACATACTACCCGTAACCCTTATCCTCTCTATACTTTTTTGAGCTATGACCATTTTTCTACTCCTCATTTAACCTTTGTCTCTAGTCTTTCTTTTGTTTCTATTCCTAAGACCACAGGTGAAGCATTTTCCCATCCAGGGTGGCGCCAAGCGATGCTTGATGTGATGACTGCACCTCATTCCAATGGCACTTGGGATCTTGTTCCTGCTCCTCCGGAGAAGTCTATTGTTGGTTGTCGTTGGGTCTTTACTGTCAAGGTTGGGCCTGATGGCCATGTTGATTGTCTCACGGCACGCTTAGTTGCCAAGGGTTTTACTCAAATTTTCGGCCTTGACTATAGTGACACATTCTCTCTGGTCCCTAAGATAGCGTATGTTCGCATGTTTCTTGCCTTGCTGCCGTTCGTCACTGGTCACTCCTTCAAATCGGCATTAAAAATGTTTTTCTTCATGGTGATTTACAAGAAGAAGTTTACATGAAGCAACCATCTGGCTTTGTTGGTCAGGGGGAGTTTGGGAAGGTGTGCTGACTTCGTAAATCCTTATATGATCTCAAGCAGTCTCCTCGGGCATGGTTTAGTCTTTTCAGCTCTGTCGTTCAGGCTTTTGGCTTAATCCGCAATAAATTTGATCATTTTGTGTTTTATAGGTTCACATATTTTGATAAGTGCATCTATTTGTTAGTCTATGTCGATGACATCTTCTCACTAGGAGTGATCAAGCTGGAATTCACGAGTTAAAACAGTATTTGTTCAGTCAATTTCAAACAAAGGACATTTATATCTGTCAAAGGAAGTATGCCTTAGATATCCTAGAAGAGACTGGTATGTTAGGATGTAAACTAGATGATACACCCATGATCCTACTATCAAATTATTGCCCGAACAGGGAGAGCCGTTATCTAATCCTGGTCGTTATCGGAGGTTGATTGGGAAGCTCAATTATCTTACTGTGACTAGGCCGAACATTTCTTTTCCTGTTAGTACGGCTAGTCAATTCCTTGACTCACATGTGGTTCTCATTGGGATGCTGTTGTGAGGATCCTTCGGTATATCAAAGGAGCACCAAGGAAAGGCTTATTGCATTCAGATCAGGGAAATACAGAAATTTGTGGTTATTCATATGCCGATTGGGCAGGATCACCCTCTGATACGCGTTTTACTTCAGGCTATTGTGTCTTCTTTGGAAGAAACTTAATTTATTGGAAGAACAAGAAACAAACTGTTGTTGCTCGATCTAGTGCAGAAGCTGAGTACCGGGAAATGGCAATTGCTACCTATGAGCTAATCTGGTTAAAGCAATTGATTCAGAAACTTCATCTTTGTGAACAGAAACAACCCATGACACTCATTTGTGACAATCAAGCTGCACTACATATATCATCTAATCCTATATTTCATGAGAGAACCAAACATATAGAGATCGATTGTCACTTCATTTGAGAAAAGATTTAGTCGGGAGAAATCAAAACAGCATTTGTCAACTCCAATGATCAACTCGCGGATGTCTTCACTAAAGCTCTTAAAGGTCCTCGAGTTGAATACATTTGTAACAAGCTAGGTACTCACAATATATACGCACCAGCTTGAGGGGAAATGTTAGAACAGGAAATATAATCTGCATAGATTTGTATAGATTGTATTCTTATCTGTAAAAATTCTTTTCCTTATTTAGGATTTGGGTTAGGTCTGGGCTTCTCACTTAAGCCCATTAAGGTCTCTATATATTGTATCTCTTTGTATCAGTTTAATACACAACATATTATTTCATATTTCCATATTCTCAAATATATTAATGTCACATTATTTTACTCTGAAATTGTAAAAGTACTAGGAAAAAAAAATATATATATATATATATATATGAATAGGAATTATTGACTCCACTGAAAATTTAAGAAGTCTTACTCCTCATCATCGTCATTGATTTTCGTCCATCTGTGATTTATTTGAAATCAATAATTAATTAATAGATATAACTCAATAAATTACAACAGTCAGATCGATGCAAATCACCGATTGAGATGGATAGTAAGATTTTTGAATCTTACACTGGAGTCAAAAGATCTTAACCCTCTCTCTCTCTCTCTCTCTCTCTCTATATATATATATATATATATATATATATGTATGTATATATATATATATATATATACATATATATATATATATATATATAGGGAAAAACAAATATTATGCTACCGAAAAAATTCTTAGGTCATTTCATAGAGACAACCAATTGTGGGGTCCACCATTTTTAAATAAAAGAAAAATAAAAAAATTGATAGGCCCACTTTTGTGTCTCTGTAGAAAAATTCCTTGTGACATGTGAAAGGAGGAAAACATTACCCATATATATATATATATATATATATATTGTAAATATTAGAATTATTTATTTATTATTTGTATTAGCTAAAATACTCTGGAAGTGTATTTTGGGCTTAGCCTATTCGGTCTTTTAGTCTCTTTAAATAGAGAACTCTTGTACAGCTATTGCACAATTAAATTATATACAAATATTTCTTTCGATTTGGTATCAAAGCTTTCGATCCTGAGGGCTCTGCTTCCGCAACTACCGTTTTTAAACAAAACCCTTATTTTTTCTTCTCGCTGCCACCGGAAAATTTTTCCGAAGACCTTTTGGACTAAGAGGACCACTATTTGTTTAGATCATCGTTGCTATTGACCGTTGTCAACGGTTACTGTTCTAGCAAGTTGGGTGAGACTATATTAATAGTTTTATATATCTCAACACACTCCCTCACACGAGAGCCCACTGGGCTTAAAGGGTGGACGATGCACAGACCCACCTACCTGTGCGAAGAAAGAAATTCCACTAGAAAGAAAGTGGGGGGTGAGGATCAAACCCGGTACACCGAGGCTCTGATATCATGTAAAGAACCAATTCAACTCAAAAGCTTAAGTTGTTGGGTGAGGCTACATTAATGGTTTTATATATCTCAACAGACTCAAATGATCATCTAGAAGATATCTTCACTAAGGCTTTAAGAGGATCTCATTACGTTATATATTTGTAACAATCTTGGTGCGTATGACTATATGCTCCAGAATGAGGGGGAATGTTAGTAATATAAATACGAACTAATTCATTGTATTAGTAATGCTGAAATTGAGGGGGACTGTTAGTAATATAAATAGTGTCTAGGTTCATTTTATTACTAATGTCTAAAATCTAAATTCTTTGTATAAGCTAATCAAATCATGTATTCACAGTAATTAGGGTACCTAGTATCTTTTTAGTTATTGTTTTTCACCTATATTATTCAGTCTCTGCTATGTAGCCCAACACACATATTTCACAAAAATGTTTCTTATTTTCTTTTCCCTTAACAGTATGTATTTTATTGCACTTAACAGTATGTATTTTATTGCACCATACAATCACGCCTACTCTAGAATGCAGTTCTAGTAAAAACACAAGAAAACCAATGTATGCAAAGAAAATAACAATGTCGCGCTCAACATGAGAACAATTGAATCTGAAATATATTGTATATTCAAGTGTGTAAGTCTATACAAGGAGGCTCTCTATTTATAGAGACTAAAAGACCTAATGGGCCAAGCCCACAATCTAGACTATTCTAATAATAATAAATTAATATTATTTCTAACACTCCCCCTCAAGCTGGTGCGTATATATCAAAAGCTCCCAGCTTGTTACAAATATGATCTATTCGGGGACCTCTAAGAGCTTTAGCGAATACATCCGCAAGTTGATCATTGGAATTGACAAATGTTGTCTCGATCTCCCTTGACTGGATCTTTTCTCTAACAAAATGACAGTCAATTTCTATATGCTTGGTCCTCTCATGAAAGACTGAGTTAGAGGATATATGCAAAGCGGTTGGTTGTCACAAATGAGCTTCATAGGCCTTTGTTCACAGAGATGGAGTTCCTTCAGCAATTGTCTCAGCCAGATGAGCTCATAGGTTGCATTTGCCATTGCCCGATATTCTGCCTCCGCACTGGATCTGGCGACCACAGTTTGCTTCTTACTCTTCCAAGAGATCAAATTTCCTCCGAAGAGAACACAATACCATGAGGTGGATCATCTATCTGAAGGAGAACCTGCCCAGTCAGCATCTGAATAACTAGAGATCTCTGAACTCCCTTTATTTGTATATAATAAACCTCTTCCTGGCGCCTTTTTAATATATCGGAGAATTCTAATAACTGCATCCCAATGGGAGTCACATGGAGAATCAAGAAATTGACTTGCAACACTCACTGCGAAGGACATATCTGGCCTTGTCACAGTAAGATAATTCAATTTTCCAACTAGTCGGCGGTAGCGACTAGGATCTGGCAGTGGCTCCCCCTGTCCTGGTAATAACTTAACATTGGGGTCCATAGGTGTATCAATGGGTTTACAGCCTAACATGCCAGTCTCATCTAGGATATCCAGTGCATACTTCCTCTGACAGATGGAAATGCCCCGCCTAGACTGTGCAACTTCGATCCCCAAGAAATATCGAAGTCTGCCAAGATCTTTGGTCTGAAATTGATTGAATAAATGCTTTTTCAACTGATCAATCCCGGTCTGATCACTGCCTGTAATGATAATGTCATCAACATAGACCAGGAGATAAACGCACTGACCAGAAGAGCTATGCCGGTAAAAGACAGAATGATCGGATTTGCTTCTGATTAAGCCAAAGGATTCAACAACTGAACTAAAGCGGCTAAACCAGGCCCGAGGAGATTGCTTCAGGCCATATAAAGATTTCTGAAGTTTACATATCATTCCAGAACTCTCCCCCTGAGCAACAAAACCTGGTGGTTGCTCCATATAAACTTCCTCCTACAAGTCACCATGTAGAAAAGCATTCTTAATATCAAGATGGAGAAGGGGCCAGTGATGAATGGCGGCAAGGGCAAGAAACAGGCGAACAGAAGCCATCTTAGCAACAGGAGAAAAGGTATCCCCATAATCAAGACCAAAGATCTGTGTGTATCCCTTGGCCACTAAGCGAGCTTTAAGGCGATCAACAGTGCCATCAGGACCAACTTTAACTATGAACACCCATCGACAACCAACAACAGACTTCCCCGGAGGAGCACGAACAAGATCCCAAGTGCCATTGGAGTGAAGTGCCTGCATTTCATCAAGCATCGCCTGGCGCCACCCTGGATGAGATAGTGCTTCACCTGTGGTTTTAGGGATGGAAACAGAAGAGAGACTAGAAACAAAAGTAAAATGTTGTAAAGAAAGTCTGTCATAACTCAAGAAAGAATAAAGGGGATGAGGATTTCGAGTGGATCGAATACCTTTCCAAATGGCAATGGGAGGAGTCTCTGATGGAGGATCCGGAGGAGAAGAGCCGACGGGAAAGGGCGATGAGTCATCAAGAGGCAAAGTCGGAGGAGGTGCAGGCTGACGACGCTGGTATGTGAGGAGAGGACGATCTGCAGGTATGGAGGTAATTGGTTGCTCCTCTGGAATAAGGTCACCTGCAGCTGGTAAAGACAAGTCAAGAAAAGAAACAGAAAGGACCTAATCAACCTGTGACACTGGAGACGGAGTAGAGTGAAAAGGCTGCTGATCAAGGAAAGTGACATCAGCGGAAACGATATAACGCTTGAGATCAGGAGAATAGCAACGATACCCTTTTTGAAAACGAGTATACCCAAGGAAAATACATTTGAAGGCCTTGGATGTCAACTTGTCTTTACCTGGAGTAAGATCATGAACAAAACAAGTACAGCCAAAAATATGTAAAGGCAGAGGATAAGAAGGTGCTCCGGAAAACAAAATACTGTGGGGAACATCATTATTTAGCACAGAAGAGGGCATGCGGTTGATAAGGAAACATGAGGTGATAATAGCATCTGCCCAAAAACGGAGTGGGACGTTCATATGAATGAGAAGAGTACGTGCAGTTTCAACTAGATGTCTATTTTTACGTTCAGCGACTCCATTTTGTTGTGGAGTGTGGGGACAGGTAGTCTGGTGTATCGTCCCATGTGTATCCAGAAATTTAGAAAATTCAAGAGACACATACTCTTTTGCATTATCACTGCGCAAGATTTGAATAGAAGCACCAAATTGAGTTTTTATTTCTGCACAAATTGAATCTGAAATATATTGTATATTCAAGTGTGTAAGTCTATACAAGGAGGCTCTCTATTTATAGAGACTAAAAGACCTAATGGGATGACCTAATGGGCCAAGCCCACAATCTAGACTATTCTAGACTATTCTAATAATAATAAATTAATATTATTTCTAACAAGAACCAATGCTCAACACATAATTTTCTTATTACTGCTTCATGTGAGAGAGTTGTGATACTATCATCTATATTAGGTGGTTGAGACCCTACCATGTGTAATTAGTCAAAAAGGTGCCAACAACTCTTGACTTTTGTACCAACGTGACTCGATATATTGTAAGTACTTATACACAAATATACACATTCAGAATTCAGAAATTTCTGACACGGAACCAAGCAATCACACATCCTCTAGAAAACATAGACTTGAAAGAAAAGGGAATTTGAAATATTATTGAATTGTGTAAATAATCTGTACAAAGAGGTCTCTATTTATAGAGAATGAAAACCCTAATACTTGATCTAATTCTTGACCTAATGGGCTTGGCCCAATACAACAAATACTAATAATAATAATAAAATAACAAATATTTACAACACTCCCCCTCAAGCTGAGGAATAGATATTTATCATTCCCAGCTTGCTAGTAAGTTCTTGAAATCTGTCTGAAGGAAGTCCCTTTGTCAATAGATCAGCTAATTGACGCCCAGTGGGAATGTATGGAGTGGTAATCAACCTGCTATCAAGTTTCTCTTTGATGAAATGGCGGTCGACCTCAATATGTTTAGTCCGATCGTGTTGAACCGGATTATGAGCTATACAAATAGCGGACTTATTGTCACATAGCAGCTTCATAGGTCCCTCACATTTTATTTTGAGATCATCAAGTATAATTTTCAGCCACAGTAACTCACAAATGCCTTGAGCCATAGCTCGAAATTCAGCTTCTGCACTTGATCTGGCGACCACATCTTGTTTCTTACTTCTCCATGTCACCAAGTTACCGCAAAGAAACATGCAGTAACCAGTGGTAAAACGACGGTCAGTCACGAATCCAGCATAATCAGCATCAGTGTAAACTTCTAAAGAGAGATTGCCATCACGTCGGAATAACAATCCTTTACCAGGAGTAGGTTTAAGATACTGCAGAATTCTCTCTACTGCTTGCATGTGTTTCTCCTTTGGATCGTGCATAAACTGACTGACAACACTAACAGCATAAGCTAGATCTGGTCTAGTATGAGCCAGATATATCAATTTCCCTACTAGCCGTTGATATTGTCCTTTATCAACTGGAGGACTCTCTTCTTCATAACCTATCTTGTGATTCTGCTCAATAGGAGTATTAGAGGGTTTACACCCGAGCTTTCCTGCTTCTTTGAGAAGATCAAGAACATATTTCCTCTGGCTAATAAAAATTCATTTCCTTGAATGAGCTCCTTCTATCCCTAGGAAATATCTCAGTTTCCCAAGGTCTTTGACTTCAAACTCAGAGGCAAGCCGTGTTTGCAGAATCTGTTTTTCTACAAAATCATCACCTGTGATAATAATATCATCAACATATACAAGGAGCACAGTAAGCTTCCCATTATGGGAGTGCTTGAAGAAAAGAGTGTGATCTCCTTGACTCTGTCTGTATCCTAAGGTCATCATAACCTTAGTAAACCTTCCAAACCAGGCACGAGGTGACTGCTTCAATCCATACAAGGCCTTTTTTAATCTACAAACTTTATTTTCTCCCTTCACAGAATCAAAACCAGGCGGGATTTCCATGTAGACTTCTTCTTCTAACTCACCATTGAGGAAAGCATTTTTCACATCAAATTGATTTATATCCCAATTGTAATGGGCAGCAAGGGATAACAAGACTCTCACCGTATTCATCTTTGCAACTGGAGCAAATGTTTCTTCATAATCAATGCCATAGGTTTGAGTGTAACCTTTGGCAACTAATCGAGCCTTGTATCTCTCAAGAGTTCCATCAGAATTATATTTCAGGGCATAAACCCATTTGCACCCTACTGCTTTCTTTCCATTAGGTCTATCAATAACCTCCCATGTTTTATTTTTCTCCAACGCATTCATTTCCTCTTGCATGGCTTGAGCCCAATTCGCATCTTTCAAGGCTTCATGTACTGATTTTGGGATTGCAATAGAGTCGAGTGCTGAAACAAAGCTTTTGTGCTGCACAGAAAGATTAGCAGAGGAAACAAAATGGGAGATAGGGTATTGAGTACAAGAGGGACAGGAGGGACAAGATTTCTTGGCACAAGATCTTTTTCCTTTTCTAAGAGCAATGGGTAAATCATCAGAATCAGTAGTAATGGGTAAGTCATCAGAAGTATTAACATCATGATTAGAAATATGAGATTCAGGACTTACCAGTGGTTCAGACGATTGATGTTGCTGCTGAGGCAATGTGGATTGTTTCCTTCTTTGATATACCAACTCAGGTGTCATAATCTTCCGTATCTCTGGTGTACTTGATGTATCAATCACAGGAGAATCAGTCACAGGAGGATTACTCACAGGAGGATCAGACACAGGAGGAACAGACACAGGAGGAACAAGACCAAGAGGAGGATACACTGACACAGGTAAAGGAGTAGACACTGAAGATTCAAACTCAAAGAAGGGAGGTGATGAGATTTCTGGTGAAGGATTCTCCCCCTGAAGATGAGGATCTTGGAAAAAAGACTCAGATTCCTGAAATGTAACATCCATAGAAACAAAAAATTTCCTACTACTAGGGTGATAGCACTTGTAGCCCTTCTTATCAGGAGCATAACCAAGAAAAACACATTTAATAGCCCTAGGGTCCAACTTACTGCGATGATGTTTATGAACATGAACAAAAGCAACACACCCAAACACACGTGGAGGAAGACTCATAATTGGAATAGAAGGGAAAAAAGAAGTCATAGAGTGAATAGGACTTACATGGTCAAGTACCCGAGTGGGTAAACGGTTGATCAAGAAAGCTGCAGTAAGAATAGCATCTCCCCAATAGTATTTGGGTACATGTGTCTGAAACATTAATGCACGAGCCACTTCAAGAAGGTGGCGATTTTTTCTTTCAGCAACCCCATTCTGTTGGGGGGTGTCAACACAAGTAAGTTCATGAATCATACCATTATTTCTTATAAATTGGGAAAAACTGTGATTAACATATTCAGTACCATTATCTGTTCTTAATCTCTTGATTTTTTTACCAAACTGGGTCTCAACCATTTCATAAAATTGAAAGAACAGTTGTGGTACCTCAGACTTTTCATGCATTAAGTACACCCAAGTTACACGAGTGCAATCATCAATAAAAGAAACAAACCATCTATTTCCAGAAGCATGAGGGACTTTAGAGGGACCCCAAACATCAGAATGAATAAGATCAAAAGGTTCAACACTCTTAGTAATACTAGAAGGAAAAGACACACGATGATGCTTAGCAAATTCACAAACATCACAATGAAAAGACTCAACAGACTTAGACAAAAACAATGACGGAAATAAAGATTTGAGTAAACTAAATGGAGGATGACCTAAGCGCTTATGATGAAGCCAAATCAAAGAATCAGCAGTTGATTGACCATGAGACATCAAGATGTGATATGTTACTTTATTTGCAGGAGATTGTGACACCAGATAGTACAGCCCACCTTGCTCTTTAGCACTACCAATCGTCTTCCCCGTGGCGAGATCCTGAAAAACACAATGGGTAGGATAGAAGGTTACAGTACAATTCAAATCTTTTGTAATTTTATGAATCGAAAGAAGATTCGTGGAGAGTTTAGGAACATGAAGAACATCCTTAAGATGTAAGGACTGATGTAAGTTTATGTCACCAGAACCCGCAACTGATGTATGAGAGCCATCAGCTACGGCTATTGTATGAGTTCCAATGGTAGGATGATAAGAAGTTTAAAATCATTACATGAAGAAATGAAAGAATAAGTTTTGGAGCTCATACCAGTCATAGTCAAAGTACTAGTATGGCTTACTTAAAGAATCAAGGATGCCGTTCCAACTCTTACGAAATGCAGAATTTATTTTAGAGGAAGTAAAATGTTGTTGACCATGCATGCTATTCATCTTTTCTAAGACAGATTGCTTTCCATGGAGGCGAAAGCATAGATCCTTTATATGACTAAGAACACCATCGATCATCTCTCTTAGGTTCAGAAGTTGCACCATCAGAAAACTTTGTAAAGGAATTTACTGCACAAAACTTGTCAAAGAGGAAGCCAAAAAATCACAAACAAATACTAAAATGTTGTGGAACAGTAACACAGCGGCCGAAACAGTAACACAGTGGCCAGAACAAATACCAAACAACGTCAGATCTGGTCGGAGGCAAGAAATTGGTGAAAGAACAAACTCCAAGAAGCCAAGAAATTCGGAAAAAATACCAAACGATGTCCGATCAAAGTGGAGAGCACAGATCCAGAGCCGGCTTGGAGAGGCGATCAGAACCGTGGTGGTCCGCGGCCGATAACCACCGTCACGCGCCGGTGAAGCTGGCGGCGCGTGGGATTCACGCGCAGAGACAAGGGTGGCGCGTGGAGGCGCGTCTGACCTCCGATGGTGCTGGGTTTTTCAGAAAAAAGAAAGAAGGAACACTGAAGGAATGGTTTTCTCGGTCAAAGAGGTTCCCGGAAAAAAAAATTCCGGTGGCGGCTGATGGCAGCGAGAGACGTAAAAAAGAATAAAAAGGTTTCGTAGGGTGTTTAAGTATAAGCCCTCAG